>NC_134493.1:8503522-8611022 GCF_040206685.1 Ascaphus truei
ACCATGACAGGCTGGTGCATGACAAGCTCTGGAAAGAGATAGGGCTCAAATCTGAACATTGCACGTAAGTATTTTCCATACCCCCTACAGCGTCCGCCCCCCCCCCCCCCTGTGGTAACAGATTTTCCATACCCCCTACAGCGTCCGCCCCCCTGTGGTAACAGATTTTCCATACCCGCTACAGCGTCCCCGCCCCCCTGTGGTAACATATTTTTCATACCCCCTACAGCGTCCGCCCCCCCTGTGGTAACAGATTTTCCATACCCCCTACAGCGTCCGCCCCCCTGTGGTAACATATTTTTCATACCCCCTACAGCGTCCGCCCCCCCCTGTGGTAACAGATTTTTCATACCCGCTACAGCGTCCGCACCCCCCTGTGGTAACAGATTTCCCATACCCCCTACAGCGTCCGCACCCCTCTGTGGTAACAGATTTCCCATACCCCCTACAACAATAATGTAATATCTTATATGTATTCCAATAAAATATTTTTTTTTTATTTCTATTTGTAGCGGATGTTGCCAAAAATAAATGGAAGAATTTTAGAGATGCTTTCAGCAGAGAGTTAAAGAAAGTGAAGCCACCACGATCAGGGGACCCCAGTCCAAGCACCACCACGGAATATACATCAACGTGGCCTTACTTTGCTAATATGATGTTTCTGAAAGAACAAATGCTCCCAGCAAGAACCGAGTCAAACCTGGAGGAAACAAGTACACAGGATGACAGCTTCGTTGAAATGTCCTTCGTTGAAGACGAGGTAGTTCCCGTGTGTGTGGCGGCTGCTGAACCAGTCGCCAAAAAATCCAGGAGCACTAACGATTTACATCGTAAAATGATTAATATCGAGGAACAGAAATTTGGACTTGTACATGAAATGATGGCGGACAGCAATGAGGACATGGATTTTTTTTTAAGTTTTTTACAGTACATCACGCCACTGGACAAAATGTCATAACTTCGTTTCAGACGAAAGTTTCAGGAACTTGTTCATGATACTGTGGAGGAATTTGACGCCTCCCAGTAGAAATGTATTGGCATGAAGTAATTTGAAATACGTTGGGAATCTTTATTATTTTACAGTTTAAAGAAAAAGTTATTTAAAAGTTTACTTAAATGTTGTGTTTTCAATTGTTAATACATTTTTAACTGGTTTATAAAATTGCCTGATTCTCTTCTTAATATATATTTGACTTGTAACATGAAAAATATATAAGGACATAGATATCGACAAAATGACATACAGGCACACACACACACACATATACACACACATATACACCGACACACCAACACACATACATATACAGCGACACACCAACACACACACACACACACACACACATATATACACCGACACACACACATATACAACAACACACACATATACACCGACACACACACATACATATACACCAACACACACACACACATATATACACCGACACACACACACATACAGTATACACCGATACACACACACACAATGAAGTACAGTGAAAAAGAATGGTGGAGCACTGCCTGGAAAAACAAAGGGCTGGAGGCTGGTAGCAAATAGATTAAAAATGCTTTATTCTAGGGCATAAGTAGACCAAGCTACAAAAAACAGGTTCTCTAACGCGTTTCGCGCTGTCGTAGCGCTTTGTCAAAGAGTAACCAGTGTTCAGAGAAATGTCCTATTTATGGATGCTTGAATGAGGAAGTGAATTCGCGCCAAAAACACCCCTACCGATCACATGGTCGGATAAAAACTACGGGTGCCTCAGCCCGAAACACCACTCCATTCAAGCACACACAAAGTGTAAACAACATTGTAAAAACAATAACAACAACAGACTTACTGAATGTCTGTCTTGTCAGCAGCTGTTTCGTCACCGAGTGCCTCCCCTGAAACCAAAATGGCGATCGGGTCAAATGACTACGGAAGCCCAAGGAGGACAAAAGTGCTCACTGAACAAAACAGAAACAACAAAACAAATGAAACTTTATCAACTAAAAAAACAAAACACAATCATAAAAAAATAAAAGAAAGATATTACACTTTGTGTGTGCTTGAATGGAGTGGTGTTTCGGGCTGAGGCACCCGTAGTTTTTATCCGACCATGTGATCGGTAGGGGTGTTTTTGGCGCGAATTCACTTCCTCATTCAAGCATCCATAAATAGGACATTTCTCTGAACACTGGTTACTCTTTGACAAAGCGCTACGACAGCGCGAAACGCGTTAGAGAACCTGTTTTTTGTAGCTTGGTCTACTTATGCCCTAGAATAAGGCATTTTTAATCTATTTGTGACCAGCCTCCCGCCCTTTATTTTTCCAGGCAGTGCTCCACCATTCTTTTTCACTGTGATTTACCTACTACTGGAAGGAGGCACGCTGTACTTTCCAGGACATTTACAACCGTGAGTGAATTCTTTTCTTCAATGCTATGCAGTTTTTCAAAGCAGTCAGGCTATTCATTTGCTCTAGCCTAGGGATGTAGGTGTCCTATTCCCATTAGTGGGTGTGTGGTGGGCTCCCTTTGTTGGCTTCTCATTTCACACATTCACTGTGGGGCTCTTCACCCTTTATTTGATATCCCACATTATGGCTACAATGTGAGCATCTATACTTATATACTGCAAATTTTTCAGAAGATATATTACTTCCTGGACGTTTTGGCTATATTGCTATTGTTATCCTGATATTGGAAGCACCTACTGGGGATTTACTTCCCATCTTTATTCTACACAATGAAGTACAGAGGCAACGACGGATGTGAGTGACTGGAGGGGTGGAGGGGAGAGACGAAAGTAATTATTCATCAAACAAAACACGTTTATTACGATTAACAATGTTAAATACATTCAGTATATCAAAGATGGACATGTGTAAATTTTCAGAAAAAGAAACAGATTTTTTACAGGTCATTTTGCCATGGCACGGCTCCCTCAGCATTAAAGTAATCTTTGAAGGAATCACGTATGCATTTTGCCATTTTCCCTGGTACAGTACATTATTGGCTTTATTTCTCTTGAGAGAACCAGGAAGTACATCTACAGAATCCATTATAGACAGATCATTACAACCTTCCAAATTTATGATCACATTGTGCAGGACAGTCACACATTTCACAATCCTTTTTGCATTTGGCACAGATGTTTCTATTGCTTTCAATAGTATTCTCCATTTAGCAGACATTATACCGAATGCACACTCCACGCAATGTCGGGCCCTAGATAGTCTGCAATTGAATATTTCTGCCTCTTTTGTTAAGTCTTTCCTGGGGTACGGCTTCATGAGTTATTTCAACAAAGGATAGGCCTCATCCGCCAAAAGTACATGAGGCAACTTTTCTCTGGTACTTGATGGCAATGTTTTTGCAGCTGGGACCACAATTGTACTATTTTCGATCAACCGTATAGTGAAGATGCTCTAAACACCCCATCGCTTTGCTTTCCATATGCTCCAACATCGATCGCTATAAAGCGACATTTTGCGTCAGCAACAGCTTGCAACACTATGGAATGATAATGTTTGTAGTTGTAGAACATTGTTCCGGATTTTGCGGGGAGTTTAATTCTAATATGCTTGCCATCTATACACCCACACAATTTGGGAAGTTCTATTTAAACTCAAATCCCTTTGCTACATCTTCCAAATTGTCCACTGTTGGGAATGGCATTTGCTCTGCTTGCAGCGAGTTGTAAATAGCAACGCAGGTGCCATGTACTATTGATGCCACTGTGCTTTTTCCCATCTTGAATGAGAAGGCCAAGGCACGAAATGATGTTCCAGTAGAAAGAAATCTATAAAGAAACAAAGAAATAAGAGAACATTTATTACAGCATCACAACTGAACAAATAGACAAAAAAGATATTAGACTTATGTAGCCATGCATGTAGAATGGTCTGCCGTTGTCTCCTCTGCTGGCAGTAAACCTGGTAAGTACAGGGATGCCAGCAGTAATCATGGAGGTTTGCCCTCACATCCTGGTGAGGTGCCCTATGTATGGGTGGGAGTGGCTACATGCTCTGAGTACACAGTTAGTGACATCAGAGCTGTGACAGCTCCTGAAGTATATAAGGCACAGCACTGCCCAAAGTTAGTTGGTTGCTGAGTTGTTGGAGTGCGTTGGGAAGAAAGGCACCAATAGTACCGTAACTAGTGGTCCATTTCTACAGCAAGCTGAATAAGAGCCATACTGTGTCCAGGGACCTGGCACAGGGGTGATCTCCCTATGGGGAGAGGGGATCCCACTCCATTGGGAGTGCGTACCTGTCAAAGGGACAGCAAAGCAATATGTGCGGCTAAGACAGCTGGCTGTGGAGGGCAGCTTGCCCACCAAGCAACAATAAAGATGTCTTGTTCAATGATACCTCCACTGTGTGAGTGTGAAGTTACTCTACAGTGGAAGGCACCACCAAGAAGGAGTTCCTCATCAGGGCCCTCTCCCTGTGGATGCATAGATCCTGATGAGGTGGAGGCGCTGCACGTGATATTGGTAGGACTCGCACACTCTACCTCAGCTGCCTGTCTGGACTGACATTCCCCGAATACCATCATGCGGGAGACTCAGGAGTCCTGTTGCCTACAGGTGCACCACCAGACACGACCATGTAATGGGGGCTGGTTAGACCACACGGGCCAATATGAGATTGGGTGGGTCAGACTAGAGGGAATACCCGTTACAGTTGGAGGCGCTGCTGAGATACCTGTCAACAGTACCGGCTTTTGCTAGGGACACTGGGAAACAGGGAGAGTGTCTGCTGCCACTTTGTGCTGCGTGGGAAGGAGCCAGGGGTAGTCAGGGGAGCTGCAGGCCGCACGGACGCCCTGGGATTCTGCAAGGAGTTAGTAGGGCTGGAGCCAAGCTATAGCTGTCTTAGTCCCTTGAGGTAGTGCTAGTGGTAGGACGCCTAAAGGGATAAACTGGTAACGTAGTTCCGGAATCCTGGAGAGGGTCTACACTAGGCTAGCCAACAGTAGGTAGACGCCCAAAGTACTGCATGGAAGAGCCAGAGTATTCCAGTCCATTCCAGACCACTCACTATAGGGAGCACAGACTGGGAGGAAGGAGATACAGCAGACACAGAAAGAGTGAGCCTAGCCTGAGGTAGTGCAAACACGAGTCAGATATACATTAGGTACACAAGGTGGTGCACGAGGCATTTTTATTGTATCGGTGTGGCAGCTGCCCCACAGAGAGGAGCTCCATGTACAATAAACCAATGTATAGTGGCCGAATTGTGACCGCAAGAATGGAGGATCCGCGCGGTGCGGAAGGTCCAATATGGCGGACGGAGGTCAAAGGAGAGAGCGCACATGGCATGTGTGCGGGTGAAGGGCAAGCTACAGAGGAGACTTGTGTGAGCCTGCTGGAAGAACAAGCTACAGAAGAGACTTTTGTGAGCCTGTTATGGAGTTGTGCGAAAGCTATGATTGCACCGTGTTGGGCCTGCTTAGGACCTTGGGGTAGTAACCCTGAGGACAGTGAAGAGGACATTGTCGTGAGTTATGAGGAACATAATGGACTGGATTGTCATTCAACGTACAAACAGTTAAAAGCTACCTCATTCGATAACAAGAGTGACATTTCAATACAAAATGGCGGTTCCCGCTTCCCTGGGAGACCGCGTGGGCCAGTTGCAGAAAATATTGCAAATTCTCAACTTGCAGAGAGTTGGCCAGGAGTGGCGCCAACGAGGTACCCCCACCCTGATGGTGAGTATGGCGCGAAAGCTGGAGCCGCGCCCACCTGGACTATGACTAACTCAGCCCCTGTGCTGGGTCATGAGACTAAATCGAGGAACCTCCCTCCAGTTTCCACCAGGGGGAGTGGTTTCCGGTTGTGGCGGATGCAGAAAGCTGGAGGAGGGGTTGGCAAACCAGCCCCTGCACTTCAGTTGTGAGGAGCCAGCGAGCAGAACAGACCACTAGTGAGAGTGCCTCCTCTATTGACTATGGCCTGCAAATCAGAAGAAGGGTCACTGATATCTACCCATCCCTACTCGGCTCCAGGAGGCTTCCTGATATTACGAGTGGCGGGTATAGAGACAGTGGCGTGACTGTGCCTGCAGTGTCGCCTGCCGGGTGGTGCTGTGAGCTCTACAGCGCGATGCGCACAATGTGGCCTGCAGTACCTGTGGCCAATGCCGACATTCGTGCCGGTCCAGGCAGTGAAGACCGCGGGAGATATTGCTATGCTGGCTGCGGAACTCCCCGGTGCGCTCTGGAGGGAGTTTGCTGATCCCGGAGAAAAGGGATCGAGCCCGACTATCAAACCCGAACCGGACGAGAAAACTGACCACCGACGCGGTGATAAAAGGGGGGCTCACCGTCGATCACCGAGCAGAATGCCGCGCTCTAACGTGAAGTTGGAGTCCTCGGATGAGGAAACAGCGAGCTCTACTGCATTGACGGCCCCACCATCGGTGAGCCACAGTAGCAGTACGATTAAACAAGTGCCACTCACCTGTGTCGGAAGTGAGCGGAGCAGAGTGTCACCCGTGCAGCGGCAGCCCAAGAGGCGAAGTCCCACGGCCGTGGTGACCAGCGGTTCCGATGGCGGCAGATCCACCCCAATACCACGGAACGGTAAGCAGAGCCCCTGCTATTACCAGGTTCCGAGGGTGGCAACAGCTGAGGAGGGACGGAGCAAGGCCCAAGCGGTGCCACAGTGAAAAGGGCGTTGCCGGATGTAGTCGTGGAGGAAGAGGTCCCGCATGGGGACCCAACCCAAGATGGCGGCGAGACACGTGCGTGTCAGGACGTCGTTTCCGGTGGGCCGAGCGGAACGGATTGGGAGATGACGGCGCCTCTTCGTTCGAGCAGTGTCAGCCGATCGCCTAAGTTGAAAAGGAGCGGGCGATCGACGCGGAAGCTGCAGAGCAGTGAGACCGGAGAAGCGGAGAGCCCCTGCGGTGGTACCGGACCAGGTAGCGGTGATGAGCAGGTCGTAGACCCGTGGATACCAACTGTTCGGCCCTATGCCCAATCCCCGGCCCTAGTTAAACCCAAGGCCCTAGTTAAAGCCCCAGCCACCTTTTCTTTCGGCTCCTCGTCAAGCTTAGGCATGTCAGGGGGTTCCCGGGTCACGTCGGATGAACGGACTGAGGGGGGCTTGGACTGTGGTACATCAGATGATGGTTCAGTGTGTGGGAGGTATTCGTGACAAGTGTCAGCGTCTAGTGACGGCCTGATTGTCGTAAGTGTCACCCTAGAAAGTAGGCCCAAGAGGGTGGGATTGCAGTCACGGTCTACCGGGACATCTGGAGTGTCCTCCTGGGGGGAACCAGAAGAGGGAGAGTCAGTGGAGTCAGCTCCGGAAGAGATTAGGGAGACCCGGTGGTGGGCCCCCTTTATTTGAGGGGTATGAAGCATGGCTAGATAGGACCCGGTTCATCTTGGATCGAGCTGGGGTGGTGGACTATTGGTGGGCCAAGGGAGAATTTACCGAGGAGGAGCGGTTGAAAGCCATACAGGAACGGTGGTACAATATTAGTTGAGGGCTAATAGAGCCATTGGGGCCCAGTGGACTTGAGGATCTGATGGAACTGGACGAACCCCTGTCATGGGTGTTGCCAGGGAGAGCGGGAAATACTAAGCTGATAAGGGCCAGTCGAGCAGAAAGGGCCATTGTATCTAAGTACAAAAACTCACATGGGCTAGAGTACCCCTATGTCCCCGAACCCCTCATGCAGGAGATAGAGGATCACCGGGATAGGTGGCTCAGAGAAGACATAGAGCTGTACATGATCAATAAAAGGGGCACAAGTGGCTACATGTCTGGACTGAAATTCCCCGAATACCATCATGCGGGAGACACAGGAGTCCTGTTGCATACAGGTGCACCACCAGACACGACCATGTAATGGGGGCTGGTTAGACCACACGGGCCAATATGAGATTGGGTGGGTCAGACAAGAGGGAATACCCGTTACACTTATATATTATATATATATATATATATATATATATATATATATATAAATATATATATATATATATATATATATATATATATATATATATATATATATATATATATAGCTGTATGCTCACCTGCATGTCTTAGGCAGGTCTGCAACCCCGCCTTTCCCCATTATCACCCAGCATACAGCACTTCCACTGCAGCAAGGGATTCTGGGAAATGACATGCAAATGAGCACACAGCTATATTTGCATATTTGCTTTCCTGTGGAGGGTTTTTGTCACTTTTTTTACTCACCATAACTTAACTCAGTATTATGGTTATATATATATATATATATATATATATATATATGTAGCCCTGCTTCCTATCACTAGCAAGCCGCTACTCTGTGCTGTATTACCTGCCGGCTCACAGGGCCTAAGTTTCTGCCACGGAGAGCCTGGGTTGCGCACAATACTTATAATGGGTGCAGCGCCTCCACCTGCGACAGATCCCGACAAAGGGGGAGTGGGTCTTTGCAGGACGTATATGCAAGAATTACACTTACACAGCCAAGTTATACAGCCAATCTCTTTTACTTGCTGACCAAACTCACAATACAGTACATGCCATAACATTCCTACATATATATATATTAGGTAGTGCGCCACCGAGGACGCCAACAATATCTTGCGCCACGGCGGACTCCCCACAACATGCGCCACGGCGGACGCCAACAATACTTCCCACTCCCAACACTGGGTGATCCCACCCCGTGTCCGATCCTTACGGATTAGTCCTCACAGCAGGCCCTATGTGTGTGTATGGGTGACTGCGCAGCGACTGTGTCTCGGGTAAATGAATGGTGCAGTTGGTGCACTTGATGAAATACCTGCTGAGCACTCCGGTGCTCGGGACTGACACGATCTTCACAAAGGGTCTCGATACTTCGACACCGCTCTATCTCTCTCTCTCTAGGGTCCGGGGCGATCCCACCCGGACTCCGGCAACACCAATGGGGTCTGAGCCCAGACCTCCCGTTCGAAAAAGCATAGTCCCGGTCAAGGCTTACAAATACTATGGGAACAGGAACCTCACTAAGGTGTTCCCTGGCTCAGCTTGTCTCTAAGGTGACTCAGGGCTAACTGGGCCTGGGGCACGCGGCCTGCACCGGGGCGGTTCAACCTCCCCTCACAGCCTCTCCGTCTCCTCTCCAACCAGCTCTGGCTCCACGTGCGCGCAACCACTGCCTATATCTCTGGTACCTCCTCCTCTCATTGGCTAGCCTCTCTCACCTGACCCTCCCCGCAGGGCTGCTGGGTCAAGGGACTGCTTTCTCCCACCAAATGCACTCTCCTCCTTCGCGGGCTTTATGCAACTACTATTTGCAAGCGCAACCTCCCGCTCTTTTGGGTGAATCAGGGGCCACGGCTACATATACATACACATAAGGACACAAACCTGTTTTTCTGTTTCCATACCCACTTATACATACACAGAAATATATACGGACACACACACACACAGATGCGTATGTGTACACACATATATATATATATATATATATATATATATATATATATATATATATATATAACCTATATTCACATACATACAGTATATATGTATAGCTATACAGACACACACACATATATATATATACTAATAATAATAGCATGTTCTTGTATAGCGCTGCTAGTTGTATGCAGCACTTTACAGAGACATTTTGCAGGCTGAGGTCCCTGCCCTGTGGATTTTACAATCTATTTTTGGGCGCCTGAGGCACAGGGAGATAAAGTGACTTGCCCAAGGTCACAAGGAGCCGACACCGGGAATTGAACCAGGCTCCCCTGCTTCAAACTCTCAGTGCCATTCCCTCTTTTATATATATATATATATATATATATATATATATATATATATATATATATATATATATACAGTATATATATATAGGCATTTGGACACATATTAACACATTGACATCATTATATCAGTACATATTCAACGTACAACATACCGTAAAGTCAACATGAATCTCTCCTCGGCACGAATGATGTGGCAGAAATTTGTTTGGACTGGTGTAATCATTCCCTCAACATTTTGCAATATATAGTCGAAAGTTTTAATAGACATTCTCATGTACTTTTATTTTCATGCAAACGAAGCATTGGATATAAGGTGGCAAATTCGCCTAGTGTCTTGCGCTGGCGATTCATCTCGTGGAAACCTGTTGTCCTCCCGCCCAAAAGTCAGTTTTTACTTACACCTTTTCCAATAAAAAAAACATACAGAGTTTTTTTGACATTGACATAATCAAATGATAATATAATAATACTAATATATACAGACACTAATAGTACATGTATATGTATATACTTTGAACTAGTTACTTTAAGGTTGTGCTTGTATTTTACCGTATATACTGCACCGACACACTTTATTCGAGCAAATACCCAGTATGTACCTGGCAGATACCTGGAATGCGCCGCTCCTCACCTCTGACAAGCCCCGTTGCGTTTGCCTTCCCAGCCTGGGTTCATGCCTGGCTGACGGGCGGCTGATCTGTTAAATGATAATGATTAGGATTTAATAGGCTGCAATGCTTCGCGTGTCTACCAGATGGCATAAATTCATGAATTGTAATGCAGTATATATATATATACTGTGCAGTATTGCAGCCAGCGGGAATAAAATGCTTCAATCCCTGCTTGGAAAATACCTCAATGCACTCGGACAGAAAACAGTCACAAACCTCAATACACCCGGGTATACCCGAATTCGTGGGACTAGCCGAGCTCGAATAAAGTGTGTCGCCAGTGTATAAATACTAGCTGATATACCTGGCGTTGCCAGGGCTTGCATGGGCGGGGGGCGTGGAAGGGTGGGGGGGGCATGAAGTGGAAGGGCGGGGAGGCATGCAGTGGAAGGGTGGGGGAGTCATGGAGTGGAAGGGCGGGGGGCATGGAGTGGAAGGGTGGGGGGGGCATGGAGTGGAAGGGTGGGGGGCATGGAGTGGAAGGGCAGGGGGGGCATGGAGTGGAAGGGCGGGGGGGCATGGAGTGGAAGGGTGGAGGGCATGGAGTGGAAGGGCAGGGGGGCATGGAGTGGAAGGGCGGGGAGGGGCATGGAGTGGAAGGGTGGGGTGGCTGGGCATGGAAGGGCGGGGGGCAAGGGGCATGGAAGGGTGGGGGGACAAGGGGCGTGGAAGGGCAGGGGGGGCAAGGGGCGTGGAAGGGCAGGGGGGGCGTGGAAGGTCTGGGGGAGGCGTGGAAGGGCAGGAGGGTGGGGGGCAAGGGATGTGGAAGGGCGGGGGGCCAGGGGCGTGGAAGGTTGGGGGGCAAGGGGCGTGGAAGGGAGGGAAGGAGCAAAGGGAGGGGAAGGGCAAAGGGCAGGGAGGGGTAAAGGGCAGTGAGGGGCAAAGGGCAGGGAGGGAGGGGGGGGCAAAGGGCAGGGAGGGGGGCAAAGGGCAGGGAGGGAGGGAGGGGGGGCAAAGGGGAGGGAGGGGGGCAAAGTGCAGGTAGGTAGGGGGGCAAAGGGCAGGGAGGGATGGAAGGGGGGCAAAGGGCAGGGAGGGCGGGAGGGGGGGAAAAGGGCAGAGAGGGAGGGGGCAAAGAGCATGGAGGGGGGCAAAGGGCAGGGAGGGAGGGGGGGCAAAGGGCAGGGCAGGAGGGGGGCAAAGGGCAGGGAGGGAGGGGGCAAAGGGCAGGGGAGGGAGGGAGGGGGAAAAAGGGCAGAGAGGGTGGGGGGGAAAGGGCAGGGAGGGAGGGGGCAAAGGACAGAGAGGAGGGGGCAAAGGGCAGGGAGGGATGGGGGCAAAGGGCAGGGAGGGAGGGGGGAAAAGGGCAGGGAGGGGGGCAAAGGGGAGGGAGGGGGGGCAAAGGGCAAAGGGGAGGAGGGGGGCAAAGGGGATGGTGGGGGGGGCAAAGGGGAGGGAGGGGGGCAAAGGGTAGGGAGGGGGGGCAAAGGGCAGAGAGGGGGAGCAAAGTGCAGGGAGGGGGCAAATGGCAGGGAAGGGGGGTCAAAGGGTAGCGAGGGGGTCAAAGGGCAAGGAGGGGGGGCAAAGGGCAGGGAGGGGGGCAAAGGGAAGGAAGGGGGGGCAAAGGGCAGGGAGGGGGGGGAAAAGGGCAGGGAGGGGGGGCAAAGGGCATGGAGGGGGGGGGGCAAAGAGCAGAGAGGGGGGGAGTCAGGGACTCATTCCCCTGCGTGTCCTCACCTTGCACCCGGCCGAAAGATGAGATCAGTGTATCTCAAAAGCTCACACAAATAAAAGCATTTTGTTAGCCACAGAACGGTATCATCTATTTATTTTTTGATTATATTTATATATATATATATATATATATATATATATATATATATATATATATATATATATATACACATCTGTCTCAATCATGCCAGTCTGATTAATGCTTATCCTAACATCCAAGAAATCTACGGATGTAGGACTGCACAGAAAGGTAAGTTTGATGTTGAGTTCATTGTGGTTGAGCGCATCGATGAAATCTGCAAATGCATCACTGGTGCCATGCCAGACCACCCGGATGTCATCGATGTATCTCAACCGCAACAAGCCCAAATCACTTAAATGACGATATTGATCCGAGAAAACTACCTCTCTCTCCCACCAGCCCAAAAATAGATTCGCATAGGAGAGTGCACAAGCCGCCCCCATTGCTGTGCCTCTTACTTGCAAATAATATTTATTTTTTAAAATAAAATAATTACGAGTAAGGATAAATTGGAGTAAATCTATTATGAGATCAATCAAATCAACAGAAATGTCCTGCATAGATAAATAAAATTTTGATGCTTGGAGACCCTCACGGTGGGGAATACTAGTGTACAGGGACTCCACATCTCAGGTCGCGAGGATAGTATCCTCATCGACCGTAATGCAGTCGACCCTGGACAAGACCTCCATCGTGTCTCTCAAATAAGATGGTAAATTAACAACAGCGAGGCACAGGAATGAATCAATGAGGCGGCCAGCAGGTTCACACAACCCCCCCTATACCTGAAACCATGGGGCGACCTTGTGGGCGAGAGGCATTTTTGTGGATTTTGGGCAACAGATAAAAGGTTGGGACCACAGGGAACCTGAGAATCAAGCCATCATAATTACGCTTAGAGATAGTGTTGTTATCCAAAGCAATGTGTAATATGCGATCCAAGTCCGACCTGAACTGCAAGGTAGGGTCACATGAAAGCTCAGAATAACTTGAAGCATCATGTAACTGTCGATATGCTTCACGTTCATACATGAGCTGCGGCCAGATTACAACATTTCCCCCTTTGTCAGATTGCTTAATTTCCACGGACGGAATCCGTTGTAGCTCTTTAATAGCAAACCACTCTTCCTTACCCAAATTCGTAGGTTTATGTACTGTGGGTAGTTTGAGGATCTCCTCCGTTACAAGCGTGGCAAAAACATCAACTGGCGAACAGCTCTGGATAGGTGGACAGAAGGTAGATTTGAGTTTTGTCCGCAGCATGATGTCATTGGTGGTTGTACTGTGAATTAAAGTGAATAAAGGCGCTAGCTACTTAATATTAAGTGACAATAAATGCAAAATTCAGTGCAGTGAAACAGTGAGCTAAATAAAATAAAACCAAAATTGGTAGACAAATATTATAAAACCCTGCTCAGACCCTCTGGTGGAACCTATTTCACGGGTTCCAGGGAGAAAGATATGATTCAGACAGTCCAGGGGGAGCACATGTGGGAAACAAAAGACAAAATAAAAAACAATTTAAGTGCAGACGTTTTGAATAAGGAGATCAATGATGTGTTGAGAATCTTGGCTCTAAAGATGAATCTACTCACAAGATGGTTGTGGTTTTAAATGAAGTTAGCAGATAGGACTGCTACCCATAAGGATATACTGATGTGTGGGATTCCCTCCAGGCGCGTCTCATCAGTTAGGAGATGGTATATGTAGAGGAGAAAAACAGCACTACATAGCGCAATCTGATATAAACTTTATGTAAAAATTGATAAACATATAAAATGTGCACTTACAAAGTGCCAGTTAAAAGTAAGCATTTATCACAATCAATGTGAAATCTGTGGGTACAGTGCAGCTCTCACCGCCTCCCCTCGCCGTTCCGGAGCTCCTTCGCCTGCACCTCAAGAGTCCAGCTTCTCTCAGTGTTTCCTCCGGCTGCGTGTGACATCACGGCTCTGTGGGTGGTGAAGCTACGGGTCCCTCACTGATCCAAAAAGCCACTCTACACGTTTCGCCCAGCTCTTGGAAGCTGTGTATGGCTTCGTCAGCGGTTTTCTGGTTGTTTCGCCCGAAGTGAACAGCGTTATTTAAGCGCTCGTGATTTTAGCATTTTATTCTCGCCGTCTGCAATACTGCAATGCCGTGTAAAAACTCAGGGGGGCGTTTGTGAGCTGTTGTCTTGGAAGTCTAATACCTTCGCGGTTCAACCTACGTCAGTACACAGTCTGTGTGTGCACGTGCAGTGATTGTAAATTTGCATATTTAAAGTATACATGCATTTGCAGTGCTGTGCTGCTGTACGGTATGTCACATTTGAAAATTGTTGAAACGCATAGGCGTGTACAGTACTGTAACAGTGTCACATTTTGGCATATACAGCGCTCTCGCCTCGATCAGGATAATTAACTGCACTGCAGGGTATTTCAACTTCTTATTTTCTCTACAATGCAGTACATCTCTCCCACACCATTCCTTTGAACGTGTGTCTGGTTTCAATCACATTCCTGCTTGACAGCAGGTGATTACTACGCATGCGCCTGTAACTTCGCCCACCACTCCTTGCTTGCTTGAGTGAGTGACCAAAAAAAAAAAAAAAAATTTATTTTTATTTTCACAATCTGTGCTGTAGCTTTTGACTGCGACCTTACTGTATTTGGGGGTGTATTATTATGATAAACTGCCTTTTGAAATTAAAGTATGTCTTTAGCTTTGAACTTCATGCAGCTGTACCCTGTAGCCCCCTCCCCCACGAACGCTAGCTCAAGGATTTGAAATTCCACGGAGTCGTTAATTTTCTGAATCTTGCCATTGTATTCTTAATCCGTCCATAGCCGAGCTACAAAGCCTCACTGCGCCTGCGTGTAATCCTTTTTGAGATGGGAGCTAGCTGCTTACTGCGCATGAGTCACCCAACCCCCCTCTCCACAGAGTCGTTAATTTTCTGAATCTTGCCATTGTGTTCTTAAGCCATCCATAGCTGAGCTACAAAGCCTCACTGCGCCTGCGTGTAATTTTCTTTGAGATGGGAATTTTGAGGCTTTGTTTACAGCAACACTTTGGAAAATCCCTTCTCGAATTTGATTTGCACAGAGCATCACCTCTCTATGCGCCTGTGTGTAAACCTCTTCTCGGATGGGAGCTAGTTGATTCCTGCTCATGCGCCTGTAACTTCACCCACCACTGCTTGCTTGAGTGCCCCAATAAACTTTTTTTTTAATTATGATTTTTTAACTGTTATTTTATCTACAAGCCTGCAAAAACAATCTTGATATTACGATATTCAATCTGTGTATTTGCCTGCACATGGTTGATTTGTGTGCTTTTTATGTACAGTATTTGGGGTTTTAGGGATCAAATTATTATGATGAACTGCCTTTTGAAATTACTGTACTCCACTCTATGTAGTTTCTTTGAACTGCTGCACAACTAATCCTTCATCCCTCCCCCACGCACACACAAACTCTTATCGGCAACCACCTCCACAGAGTCATTCATTTTCTGAAGTTAGTCATTGTGTTTTTAATCCGTCCCTAGCCGAGCGTCAATCGCCTCACTGCACCTGCGTGTACTCTAATCCTCTTTGAGATGGGAGCTTGCTGCTTACTGTGCATGAGTCACCCAACCCCCCTCCACAGAGTCGTTAATTTTCTGAATATTGCCATTGTGTTCTTAAGCCGTCCATAGCCGAGCTACAAAGCCTCACTGCGCCTGCGTGTAATTCTCTTTGAGATGGGAGCTAGCTGATTACTGCACATGACTCACCCCCCCACCCCCCACCACCCCACCCTTTGAGGCTTTGTTTACGGTAACGCTTTGGAAAATCCCTTCTCGATTTTGAAATGTAAATCTGATTTGCACAGCATTGTGAGAATTGAGAGTTAAAAAAAACCATTAACTGATTCATGTTGTTTTGTCATTCATTCTTTTTCATTGGAGTACTGTAGGGGTGGGGGGGTGTTGTCAATGATTATGATTAGCAGGAATGTAAATAAATATTTATTTTATTTTATCAGGAACCAAAAAATACAAATATAAAAATAATCATGAATAATACATAATGCAGTCTTCATTAAGTTCTTCTGGCAGATTGAAATTGGATAAACATTTAGAAAACATTTGCAAAACATGGACAAACATGAGTAATGCACATTTATAAGAATATTATTTAATAATATATACTGTAATGTATATATATATATATATATATATATATATATATATATATATATATATATATATATATATATATATATATATATATATATATAGTAATATTATTTTTTCCGTCTTTATCTTGTTCCTTATTCTGTGTACAGCACAGTAGTTCATTGAGAGGAGATGTTTTGTGTACATCATTACTGCTGTTTATATACTGTACATTTGAGTGTACAAACAGATTAGACTGGACACAACACCCCACCTCCCCCCAGGCCACACTTTTCTCCTGAAACGACAAGAAAACAAAAATTTGTGCAGTTATGTGCGTATTGTATTATGGCATTGTGTGATGTGTAGTACTACTGTAGATGGCTGGTGCTGCTTTCTCTGGAAAGAAAAAAATTGAGCAGTTAGTAGGCAGTTACTGTACTACTGTCAAACTACTGTAGTCTATACTGGAACTACTGTATACTCTGACTACTGTTAAATACTATGTAACCAGATGGCTGGTGCTGCTCTCTCTGTAAAGAAAAAACTGTAACTACTGTATACTCTGACTATTAGGAACGAAAAAATCTGTGCCATACTTACCTGTATCATACTGTACTTACAATACTACAGTAAAGTACTACTTTCCTGATGCTTGCCCATTACGCGCGATAACAATGGGCAACACAGTCGCAATATGGTCTATATATTTATTGCAGCGTTCCACGGTGAGTACATCGTTCCAAAAACTCATTATGCCTTTCAACAACTCGTCCTTTTAGGATGGTTTCACCACTTTCCGGATATGGTCCTTCAGCTGATACCAGACCATTTCGATCAGATTCGAGTCTGGCGATCTGTCATTGGAAAAAAAGGACAATTGGTTTAAGAGATACAGTACACAGTAAAAACAGTGGTAAAAAAATGAGACACGGTTACCGCACTTACTCCGCTGGCGTCTTCACCCAGTTGATACCGAGCTCAAGGATATGCGCTGTTGACGCGGTATGCTTCGGATCGTTGTCCTGGTAGAAACAGTGACCCTCCGGGAACTCACGTGTGATGTATTGCAGTATCTCAGGGACAATGTTGTCTTGGAAGAAAGCTTTATTCATGATTCCTATAGCAAGAAAAGAAAAGTGCTCAAAAAACTGCATAATAGTACAGTACAGTGCATACAGTAAGGCTACACTAGTAAAGTACAGTGCATAAGGTTACATTTTATTGATATATTTTACCTTCAAAGATGACAATGCATCCTGGTCCACCCCTGAGATGGCACCCCACACATGCAGCTTCACTGGGTGTTTTGGCCGCGGCTTCAAAGATATGCGGCCATTTTGTGGAATGCAAAGGTTACCAATCTCTCCAGAGACACAGTAGACTCATCAGTGAAGATGAAATCCTGGAAATTTTCTCCACTGTCGATCCATGCCTGGGCCTGGACCACTCTTTTTATTTTGTTTACATCCCGTATCATGGGGTACGCTCTGTAATGACAAGGAATAAATAATTTTAGCGGTACAGTACAGTTTCCTAAACAACACTTTTACCTCCTGTACTGTCCAGTACTAACCTCACACGTCCATATTTCCATCCAATGCTGCGTCTCATCTTCTTTATGCTGGTCTCTGATACAGTGAGATTGTGATTTTCCTGTAGAGTGTATTTCACCCTTAATGCTCTCTTTTCATCATTCTCCTCACTTATTTTGTCCACCAGAAGAGTTGTCTTCCTACAATGTAAAGAAAAACAATCCAGTAAGTAAAAATATTAGAGACAGTAGATCAACAGGATACAATATATTGTTCTATTAATATGCAGCAATATACAATATATATATATATATATATACTGTTGTAATATAAATATAAATATACAAAATATATATACGGTTGTAATATAAATATAAATATACAAAATATATATACTGTTGTAATTTAAATATAAATATACAAAAAATGTATACTGTTGTAATATAAATATAAATATAAAAAATATATATACTGTTGTAATATAAATATAAATATACAAAATATATATACTGTTGTAATATAAATATAAATATACAAAATATATACACTGTTGTAATATAAATATAAATATACGAAATATATACACTGTTGTAATATAAATATAAATATAAAATTTATATATATACTGTTGTAATATAAATCTAGAGAAATAACAAAGATATTAGATACAGTACTGTAGATCTACAGTACATTTTTTGATATAATTTTTTTTTAAGTTGTATAAATATACTTACGCGTTAGTTACCCTTGGTGCCCTTTTGCGTTCTCTGTTTTTTCCATGTGCATGAGAGCTCACGGTGGTTGCTGGCACAACGATGCCAGAAGTAGCTAACCAGCGTTGGATAGCAGCACTTCGGTGTCCGCTCGTGTACATCTCCTTAATTCGCATGCTTAGATCCTTGGAAATCTTTTTAACAGGCATTGCTGCGAGTAGAAAGAAATACAAGCACAAGAATGTATATTCGATGTTTAGTCGATGTGTATTCAATGTGCAGTGAATCCACAAAATGTTTAGTGTGAAAAACAGGAAGAGTGCATGACAGCCCTGCAGTGAGGTGCCATCAAAGACACCTCCCTCCAGAGGACACTCACGCTTGCCCGTGTGAGTGGATGCAGCATTTCTCTGCATTTTGATTTAACACAACCGTCTACCCCAGAACTATACACTTATTCTGTCTTGTCCCTCACGTATTTGTTTTTTACTGTATTTTACTCTGAGGACAACACCACGAGTTATTCCTGCAGAGAAGACTAGAGAAGCCTTACTTCAGACCAGAGGAGAAGAAACGACCGTGCGGAGAGAACATAGAAGAGAGAGAAGCAAAAGTAAAGATACCTTGATGTGAAAGCATTTACACAAGGCCGTGTAAGTGTTTATGATATTTTACACTTTATTACACATCACAGTCATTAACCATCATAGTGTTTGAAACGTCTGTGTAGTCCCTCAACCTGTGCTCCCCCTGTTTTGCTTGTTTTTTTCTGTACTATCAAGGATCCTGGATAGGTCCTTTTTTGGGGTCTTGAGCAGCAGGAAGAGATTTGGAAGTAGAGGGGACCCTTATCCACTTCTTAAGGTTGTATTGTTCTATCTTAAGAATTTCATCACCCCACCAATTTATTCTTTAGGGTAGCGCCCGGGCTTTTTCTTGCATCACATTTGAGTACGCCCACTTTCAACACCTGTACCTCGCCGCAATGCATAAAAGGTTACACACTTTGCATAGCCCACCACTCGATGATCTTTATCTGAACTTGCCATTGTCCAGATACTGCATTATGCCATCTGCTTCCATGGATCAACCCCGATTCTACGGACACAGGAACCCACTCGCCTCTGCCGTGCCTGTCATGCAGAAAAAGCGAAAGGCGGTTGCCGTTTCCACGCCAAGGCAAAAGCGACAGGCTAAGGCCAATAAAGAAAACCTTCTGCTGACCCCAAAGGCTAAGGATTTTCATAGACGTCAGCCTTATTATGTCAAGAAGATATACGGTGATGTACTCTCGACGCAAAACGATTGGCAGCCAACCCATCGAACCCGCAGACCACCTCCTCCCATACTGCACCGACACACTTTATTCGAGCAAATACCCAGTATGTACCTGGCAGATACCTGGAATGCGCCGCTCCTCACCTCTGACAAGCCCCGTTGCGTTTGCCTTCCCAGCCTGGGTTCATGCCTGGCTGACGGGCGGCTGATCTGTTAAATGATAATGATTAGGATTTAATAGGCTGCAATGCTTCGCGTGTCTACCAGATGGCATAAATTCATGAATTGTAAGTGCACACGGGATAACTGTACATGAAACGAAAAATACAATTATATTAGTTAATTAAACACAAAAAAACTGTGAGTCTTAATAATTTATTTTACCTTTTCCTTACTCGGAATTGCACGATTATCTATTCTAAGTTTATGATGCATACTCTGTGTTTATATATTTTAATGTACACATTTAAGCTGCCTAACAAATTACATGTTAAATTAAAGTGTTATGAGATGTATAGCTGTAAATAAACTATTCTGCCATTACCGCACATACAGTAGGTTTAGATACATACAGTAGGGTTGTCCCCCTCCACCCGCTCAACACCATTGCTCCTCCACACCGGCCGCCGTTATGCTTCTGTATCGGGAACAGGGGGGGGGTGGAGGGTGTTGACGGGACCACCGTGTCGCCGGGGGCTGCCTGCAACAGGACACACAGCCGTGGCAGCAGTTCCCACGGGGGTAGTGGGAATTGGGGGGGGGGGGAGACAACACACATAACTGCACAAACATGCTGCATTAGCAGCGAACGCGGAAGTGAGTGATTTGTAAATTGCATCACGTGCACAATACGAAATCACCTACGTGCACTGGTGGGAGGGAGGGGGCGGGGTTAACATAAACGGAGAATAGAATAGTGGCGCGAGCAAAGTAATTGAATTGCAGAAAGCGTTAGACGGCAAAGAAGTGTTTATGCCAGTATTTTCTGGCGATCAATTTTGGCGTTTATAGCGCACATAACGGAGCTGAACGTGGTGGAAATGTCCAACATTGCGTCCCTGCATTTGGCGAAACTGGGAAAATTGCGAAATGACTGAAAATTGTATAATTCGCCAACACATTTGCTATCTCAGTGAAACTAGCGCATTTTTTTGGCGATATACTGGAAACTCGCCACTAGTACACTTTTCTCTGCATAAGGGTAGCTAATTTTGGCAAATACATGGCGTTATTACCTCTCTGCATAGGCCCCTATGATGGTTAATGACTGTGATGTGTAAAAAAGTGTAAAATATCATAAACACTTACACGGCCTTGTGTAAATGCTTTCACATCAAGGTATCTTTACTATTGCTTCTCTCTCTTCTATGTTCTCTCCGCACGGTCGTTTCTTCTCCTCTGGTCTGAAGTAAGGCTTCTCTAGTCTTCTCTGCAGGAATAACTCGTGGTGTTGTCCTCAGAGTAAAATACAGTAAAAAACAAATACGTGAGGGACAAGACAGAATAAGTGTATAGTTCTGGGGTAGACGGTTGTGTTAAATCAAAACGCAGAGAAATGCTGCATCCACTCACACGGGCAAGCGTGAGTGTCCTCTGGAGGGAGGTGTCTTTGCTGGCACCTCACTGCAGGGCTGTCATGCACTCTTCCTGTCTTTCACACTAAGCAGTGGGAAAAAGATGAAGGGGCAGCTACAATCCCTGAGTACTTTTTTACCATTTCAGCCACCGTCAGGAGCAGGAAACAGGAGCACAGCACAACACCCGGACGCGGAGAGTTAGCTGCGCACTTAAGTTTCCTGCACGAACTTTTCCTGATAGACTGGCTGTTTTTATGCTCACCCAGCTCTTAAGTCATTTTGACTAAGTGCTTTTTTAAACGTTTTGTTGGGGTTCGTTTATTGATATTTAATAAAGATCAAGATTACTTTACCCGTGTACCACTGTGTTAACAAGGCACTCTGAGTGACTTTCACACTCAGCTGAAGGTTTGGATTTGGAGTTCCATAGAGGGGAGAAGAGATACCAACTTCAGTCTCTACTCACACATGGCCGTGTGAGTTTCCATATAACTATACATGGTTATATTCCAACCTACCTCTGCCCCTTCATCTTTTTCCCACTGTTTAGTGTGAAAAACAGGAAGAGTGCATGACAGCCCTGCAATGAGGTGTCATCAAAGACACCTCCCTCCAGAGGACACTCACGCTTGCCCATGTGAGTGAATGCAGCATTTCTCTGCGTTTTGATTTAACACAACCGTCTACGCCAGAACTATACACGTATTCTGTCTTGTCCCTCACATATTTGTTTTTTACTGTATTTTACTCTGAGGACAACACCATGAGTTATTCCTGCAGAGAAGACTAGAGAAGCCTTACTTCAGACCAGAGGAGAAGAAACGACCGTGCGGAGAGAACATAGAAGAGAGAGAAGCAAAAATAAAGATACCTTGATGTGAAAGCATTTACACAAGGCCGTGTAAGTGTTTATGATATTTTACACTTTATTACACATCACAGTCATTAACCATCATAGTGTTTGAAACGTCTGTGTAGTCCCTCAACCTGTGCTCCCCCCTGTTTTGCTTGTTTTTTTCTGTACTATCAAGGATCCTGGATAGGTCCTTTTTTGGGGTCTTGAGCAGCAGGAAGAGATTTGGAAATAAAGGGGACCCTTATCCACTTCTTAAGGTTGTATTGTTCTATCTTAAGAATTTCATCACCCCACCAATTTATTCTTTAGGGTAGCGCCCGGGCTTTTTCTTGCATCACATTTGAGTACGCCCACTTTCAACACCTGTACCTCGTCGCCATGCATAAAAGGTTACACACTTTGCATAGCCCACCACTCAATGATCTTTATCTGAACTTGCCCTTGTCCAGATACTGCATTATGCCATCTGCTTCCATGGATCAACCCCGATTCTACGGACACAGGAACCCACTCGCCTCTGCCGTGCCTGTCATGCAGAAAAAGCAAAAGGCGGTTGCTGTTTCCACGCCAAGGCAAAAGCGACAGGCTAAGGCCAATAAAGAAAACCTTCTGCTGACCCCAAAGGCTAAGGATTTTCATAGACGTCAGCCTTATTATGTAAAGAAGATATAAAGGCAATTGAAGCAAAGCCATTCTGATTGGCTGTGCTTTCATTCCCTTTAAGTGACGTCATCATTTTTTTTTTGTCGGCCAAAACACATGGTTTTCACGGCCCAATCAGGACCGTGGGAACCATGATGCAAAATGTGACGTCATAGGCCTTTAAAAGCCTACAGTATGTCGTCTCATTTTGAAGCCAGACGCCGCGGAGGAAGGACCTCCGGCCAAGAAAGAAGACCAGGGCGTGGCCGCAGACGGGGAGAAGACCCCGCCCCGCTGGAAGGAGATAGAAGAAAGAAGAACACAGATGAAGATGGATTACAGATAGAAGACCCGTGGATTGATTTGGATTTTTAGTTTAATGTTTATTATTTTATGGTTTTTTATTTTATGGGTTCCTGATCGTGGATTGGTTCGTGAGTAAGCTGCGCAACGGGAGTCGGTGGGGGCAAGTAATGGTAAGTGAACTACAGTAAAGAAATGTATTTTATTTAACTTGTTAATTTTTTCAAAAGGTTTTTTAACATGTGTATTTTTTTTTTTGTGGTATATCATTTCTTGCCACTGTATGTATGTATGTATATATGTCTAGAGAGATATATACATACAGTACAGTACAGGGTAAGAAATGATGTTGTTTTAAAAGCTGGATTAGATGTGTTTTAAATTATTTTGTGTATGCTGCTACAGTATGCTTTATTGTGAGTTTAAAGTATTTTAAAATTAGATAGATGTATTCCTTGGTATTGTATTGAGTGTTTGAGGAAGGTCAGGGATAGGCTTGGTTTGTAAAGGTTCTATTTTTGTCGGTACTTATATTTTTTCAAAGACTTAATTGTTCTGCTCTAGGCGTGAATTTGTTAATGGTTTTATTGTTCGGGATCTAGTGTGAATTGTTTAGGGATGTAAATAATGATTGCTAATTGAGTTTTGTTTACTTGGTTGATTAATTTGCAGAATGTATATGGTGCATAGATATTTAGGCATCATTTATATTGGAATGTAAGTTGTTTAAATGGCTTTTCAGAGGTTTAGTGATGATTTAGATTGAGAGATCAGTTATGAATATTAAAGGAAATTGATTTTAATTTCGTGTGTATGTATGGAGAAGTGTTTGGTTGTAGGACAGTGCTTTTGATAACCCTTCTACATTTATTTGTACTGTATATTGGTTTATCATGGGTGTGTATATAACGTGTGTATATATACATATATACTGTATATATATCTCTCTCTCTCTTTCTCTCTGTCTCTCTGTATATATATACAGTATATATATATAGTTGCATGATGAAGCCACAGTACAAATTCATGGGTGAGGGTGGGTATCGGGCCTGTGTGGCTTAACCCCTTACTCACCTTTGCGGTTATTATCTGATAAGGTGTTTAAGGGGTTAATTGATATCTGAATGTAATTGCAATGTATTGGCTTTTGATTTTTGTTTACTTGGTTGATTCATTTGCAGAATGTATATGGTGCATAGATTTTATGCATCATATATATTGGAATGTGAGGTTTTTCATTGGTTTGTGATGATATACAGTAGATTGTGAGATCAGTTAGGATTTTTAAAGGAAATTGATTTTAATGTAGTGTCTGTATGGAGAAGTGTTTGGTTGTAGGGCAGTATGCTTTTGATAACCCTTCTACATTTATTTGTACTGTATATTGGTTTATCATGGGTGTGTATATAACGTGTGTATATATATATATATACTGTATATATATCTCTCTCTCTCTCTCTTTCTCTCTGTCTCTCTGTATATATATACAGTATATATATATAGTTGCATGATGAAGCCACAGTACAAATTCATGGGTGAAGGGTGGGTATCGGTCCTGTGTGGCTTAACCCCTTAATTACCTTTGCGGTTATTATCTGATAAGGTGTTTAAGGGGTTAATTGATATCTGAATGTAATTGCAATGTATTGGCTTTGTATTTGCTATGTATGTTGTGGACAAGACAAGGATTTTGCTGGCAACGGACACTTCGTATTGATGAGGTCAGTAGTAATTTATTTATTTGTATATGCTAGTTAATGTTTTTAATAATGGGCAATTAATCTATTAACCATATCTGGATAATAGTTATTTTGCACATTATTGTACTGTAGGTGTTGGGGGGGAGGGTGTATGTATTGAATGTATAGGCCAGGTTTATTTTCTTTACATTCAGGGTTTGATTCCGTGGTTCTGCGTGGGGCCTATGGAGACCACCTCCGGGTATTCTCGGGTATCCCAAGGGTATCAGGCTGGTGGTTCCACGGGTGACACATGCGGGGATGATGATGTGTGGTCCCACTTCTGTGGGGGCACCGTGGACCCGTAGTCTGAGGGGATGACGATGTGTGGTCCCACTTCTGTGGGGGCACCACCGACCCGTAGGTGCGGGGATGATGATGTGTGGTCCCACTTCTGTGGGGGCACCGCGGACCCGTAGTGAGCACCCGTGAGTTCTCCAGACCCCCGAGGGAACCACCGGAGGCCCCACAGACACCTGTGGGTTTGACCCGGGGCTCCCAGACATCCTTGGGCCTACCGTGGGGACCCAATTGTGGCCCACGGTAACCCAAGGAGATCACCTGGGTGCCATGGTGCTGGCAGGATCCACCAGCAGGCCTCCAGAACCTGTGTAAAAAGGGCTGCTGGTAAACTGTAGGTCTGTCCAGGTGCCCTGCCAGCCAACCGGGGACTAGCGTGGGGCTGCGTTATGAACCATGTATGTAAAAGGATAAATCTTGTATTTATGGGGGGGGCACAGGGGGTGGGTAATGTATTTAATAAATACAATGCTGTTTATTGTGGGTCATTGTACTGTTTTTATTGTGGGTACTGGGGGTGGGGTGTTTCCCCAACGGTATGTGGGTAGGCCTCCCTTGTGGGTACTGACTGGGTGGTTAGGCCTCACGGTGGGGGGGGGGGGTTAGTGTGGGAGGGTATGTAGGCATCCCGAGTGGTGGATGAGGGTGGGTTAACCCCTTCATGACTGTAGCGGTTAATAACCGCTATGGTGATTAAGGGGTTAGGGGACATTACTTTGGATGTTTTAATTTTTGTCTCTGTTTTGCAGAAGCGGAGGGGCCATGGCCAGGATGGGGGGTGGGGGTAACGGTATGTGGGTAGGGGGTGAGGGTGGTTAGACCTCACAGTATGTATGCACATTGGGTTCCCCCCTCCCCACATTTACATACACTGCACTGACAGCAATGCAGGGAGGGAGATTTACTGTAACAGAAACATCTCTCTGCCTTCAGTGTAATATGTTTAAAGACCCCTCCCCCCTCCCTAATGTTTCTGTTAAATCTCTCTGCCTTCAGTGTAATCTGTTTAACAGAAACATTAGGGGGGAGGGGGCTTTACATCTCTCTGCCTTCAGTGTAATCTGTTTAAAGACCCCTCCCCCCTCCCTAATGTTTCTGTTAAATCTCTCTGCCTTCAGTGTAATCTGTTTAACAGAAACATTAGGGGGGAGGGGGCTTTACATCTCTCTGCCTTCAGTGTAATCTGTTTAACAGAAACATTAGGGGGGAGGGGGCTTTAAACAGATTACACTGAAGGCAGGGAGATACAGGGGATGTACTGTATTGTTCATCATGTATTTTGTTTATTGCAATGCTGTGTATAATGTGTAAGGTTTTTTACAATTAGATAGATGTAATCCTTGGTATTGTAAGGGTTAGCTTTGGTTTTAAATTGTGTTTTCTGGTTGGTACTTACAGTATATATTGATTTTTGTTTACTTGATTGGTTAAAATAGTTGACTTGTTTGGAAGTGTTTGTATTTACTGGTACAGTAGCTTGCAATTATATTGTTAACATTCATTTGCAGGATGTATATGGTGCATAGATTTTATGCATCATTTATACAATGTAAATGCAATATACTGTGTGTATTGGAATGTTATGTTTTATATTGTAAGATCAGTTAGGATTATTAAATGGATTATTATTATTGTCTGTATAGAGAAGCGTTATTTGTAGGACAGTATGATTTTGATAACCATTCTACAGAACATGTATTTGTATATTGGTTCATCATGTGTGTGTATATACTGTGTGTATATATATACTGTATATATCTATCTCTATCTATCTATCTATCTATCTATCTATCTATCTATCTATCTATCTATCTATCTATCTATCTATAGATAGATAGATAGATAGATAGATATATGTATGTATACAGTATATATATATATATATATATATATATATATACAGTATATACTGTATATGTATAGGGATTGTTTTTATATATATACTGTATATATATACAGTATATGTATACAGTTTATATTTATTTCTCTTCATGTATTTATTTATTTATTTATATTTATTTAATAATTGTGGGGCTGCTGTGCGTGATTTTTTTTTATTGGGGGTAGCGGGGGTGAGGGGGGTGTTTGGCCCTTGGTGTGAGTTTAGGACTTGCAGCAGCAGCACAATTAATAAATAAATCTAAATAAATAAATGAATATAAATAAATACATTTAAAATACATTTTTATTGATAGTGTAGATGTGCAGAGGGTCTCCGGAGCTGAACCGCGTTGGTTTCAGGTCTGGGGACCCCCTGCTCCCCGAGATACAGGCCCCTTTAGGGGGTGCCGGTATCCCTCTGCTCTGCTTGGTTTACAGGCCGCGATCACGTGATCGGGCCCTTTAAACCAAACAGAGGGATACCGGCACCTCATAAAGGGGGCGGTATCTCGGGGAGCAGGGGGTCCCCAGACCTGAAACCAACGCGGTTCAGCTCCGGAGACCCCCTGCACATCTACACTATCAATAAAAATGTATTTCAAATGTATTTATTGTCATTTATTTATTTAGATTTATTTATTTATTTTTTGGCGGCTGCTGTGTGTGAGTTTTTTTTATTGTGGGTAGCGGGGGTGGGTGAAGGGGGTATTAGCCCCAACGGTGCTTGTTTAGGGCTTGCGGGGGGTAGCGGGAGGTCTTAACCCCTTCATGACCGTAGCGGTATTAACTGCTACGGTCGTGAAGGGGTTAAGTGCCCCCGCAACCCCCCCGCAAGTCCTAAACTCACACCAAGGACCAAATACCCAGCTCACCCATCCCCACTACCCACAATAAAGCGGGCACGGTGGGTTAACCCCTTCATTGCCTTAGCGGCTATCCGCTATGGTAATGAAGCAGCATTTCTGTATTTTTAATAATATTGAGCAGGAGCAGGGGGGGTCCCTGAGCATTAATTTCTGGCTCAGTGAACCCCCTGCTCACTGTACAATATTATTAAAATATTAAAATACAGAAATGCTGCTTCTTTACCATAGCGCATAGCCGCTAAGGTAAAGAACGAGTGTTTATTTACTGTATATATGTGTTTTATTTATACTGTACATGTGCAGAGGGTCTCCAGAGCAGAACCGCACTGGTTTCAGGTCTGGGGACCCCCTGCTCCCCGAGATACAGGCCCCTTTAGGGGGTGCCGGTATCCCTCTGCTCTGCTTGGTTTACAGGCCGCGATCACGTGGTCGGGCCCTTTAAACCAAGCAGAGGGATACCGGCACCCCCTAAAGGGGGCTGTATCTCGGGGAGCAGGGGGTCCCCAGACCTGAAACCAATGCGGTTCAGCTCCGGAGACCCGCTGCACATCTACACTATCAATAAAAATGTATTTCAAATGTATTTATTGTCATTTATTTATTTAGATTTATTTATTTATTTTTTGGCGGCTGCTGTGTGTGAGTTTTTTTTATTGTGGGTAGCAGGGGTGGGTGAAGGGGGTATTAGCCCCAACGGTGCTTGTTTAGGGCTTGCGGGGGGTAGCGGGAGGGCTTAACCCCTTCATGACCGTAGCGGTATTAACTGCTACGGTCGTGAAGGGGTTAAGTGCCCCCGCAACTCCCCCGCAAGTCCTAAACTCACACCAAGGGCCAAATACCCCCCTCACCCATCCCCACTACCCACAATAAAGCGGGCACGGTGGGTTAACCCCTTCATTGCCTTAGCGGCTATCCGCTATGGTAATGAAGCAGCATTTCTGTATTTTTAATAATATTGAGCAGGAGCAGGGGGGGTCCCTGAGCATTAATTTCTGGCTCAGGGAACCCCCTGCTCACTGTACAATATTATTAAAATACAGAAATGCTGCTTCTTTACCATAGCGCATAGCCGCTAAGGTAAAGAACGAGTGTTTATTTACTGTATATATGTGTTTTATTTATACTGTACATGTACAGAGGGTCTCCGGAGCAGAACCGCACTGGTTTCAGGTCTGGGGACCCCCTGCTCCCCGAGATACAGGCCCCTTTAGGGGGTGCCGGTATCCCTCTGCTCTGCTTGGTTTACAGGCCGCGATCACGTGATCGGGCCCTTTAAACCAAGCAGAGGGATACCGGCACCTCATAAACCAACGCGGTTCAGCTCCGGAGACCCCCTGCACAACTACATTATCAATAAAAATGTATTTAAAATAATTTTTAATGTGCCGATGTTTGCGCAGAGAGAGAGCAGCGGATCTCTCTCTGCTGCAAACACATCTCGCCCCCACCGCCCATACAGTAGTATCATTTATGTATGTGCATATACAGCACTGTATGTGTACAGTACTGTATGTTAGGGGTTATAGGGTAGTTGTTATACAGTATATATATATATATATACTGTGTATATACAGTACTGTATATATATACTGCATTACAATTCATGAATTTATGCCATCTGGTGGACACGCGAAGCATTGCAGCCATTTAAATCCTGATCATTATCATTTAACAGTTCAGGCCCCCGTCAGCCAGGCATGAACCGTGGCTGGGAAGGCAAACGCAACGGGGCTTGTCAGAGGTGAGGAGCGGCGCATTCCAGGTATCTGCCAGGTACAAACTGGTCATTTGCTCGAATAAAGTGTGTCACAGCAGTACAAGGTACCTAGGGTGACCATTGCTCTTCCCATGAGAGAAAATTATATCTGATTGTCACATTAGGCCAGGCCAAATACACCTTTATATTTAAGGGATCAATTACAAGGCAAAACAGGCAGAAAAACAAATGGTTTATTCGGATAAGACCTTGAAAACTCACAAACACAAGAAACAGAGAATATACTTTGGGGAACCTTATACTTATTAGGAAAATAACTTGGGGAGATTTGGGCTCGAAATCCAGAAGTCTGGGGGGCACAGGGAGGCCCTGGTGTAATTCACACTGCGTACCGTCAAATCATGCCTGCTTGCTGGGGAAAATTAAGTGACTACCAGGACTTTGGCCCCACAACTCCTGCAACCAAAATAATTATATTTTCCACCCAAATATCCCCCTAAAACTGACACACAAGAAATTTCACAGTTCCACTAAGGGAATATGACATAGAAAATAACAGGGTCAGTTCACTTTCAGGCACTCCATATCTGAGCTGGGGCATTGGCATGCTTCTTCACATGTAATTCACCAACCTGGGTTTAAATCACAGGACAAACACAATGCATTGCATTTTTTAGATAACATAAAACCAACATGTAGACACAAGAGCTTGCACTCCTCCATTTGCACCTATCATGTGGGGTTCTAAAACCTTCTCTTCTCTAAGACACCAGTTAAGAATACCTTGCTGGCAGACAAGACAGGCCAAAATAGCCCCTCCCTTTTCCCTCATGTGCCAGGAGACTCCCCTCTGCAGCTATTTCTCATAAGGGGCCACCCATACAAGGCAATCCACTTATAAGCTGGCACAGGCAGCTGCAGGCCCATGAGGCAAAGGGAATACACAGAGAATGCATTAACTAGCCCACTGGGCTTACACAGTTAACCCTACATACACAGTTCCTAGTTTATACCCATGTGGGGGTATAAAAAGCAAAAATTACAGGCAACATAGTAAGGTACAATATTATACCCAAGAGCCAAGAGCTGACACTCTCAGCCCTTGCCATATGGTTTCAGGGGCAGCCAGCAATAATAACAGCAATAACACCCTCCTTTTGTTCACTTGTATTACATGTGAACAATATCACATAAAGGATAACAGCATTTAAAGCATAACCTTAATGGAATTGCTTGATGTATAGCAAAACTAACCTGAATCCTTTGGGTATAACATTTTCATTAGAAATCTCAAAAGAACCCTACTGAATATAAATATAATCTGCTATAGTCTTCTGACAGAAACTTTTAGAACACAAAATAGCATCTGATTTGCTGAAAGAACAACCTGTAGCATAAAAACTTATAGACACAGATTTAAAGGTGGGACACATTTGAGAGAAAAAGATGGTTAAAAATGATAAAATATTAAATATTTGATCAACTTTGCAGAAAAATAATTCCATAGAGAACCCTCTAGTATACTGGCAGACATGGCTAGGGCCCGTTTTCCTTGTCCGTTGCTTTATTGCTATTTCGAGGTCTGCACACTTATACATGGCTCAGCACTAGAGTTTCTGTGCTGATTACATTGGACTAGTGGTTACTTTATCCACCTGTTCCCACTGCAAGACACTAGTTTAGTGATTCTATGCAGTTCATCAGTGATCCAGAACATTACATTGTGTTCATACTATAGGATCTGAGCGTTTAATATTTGTTTTAATCCCCATTATTTTACACGGATATTAAAGATTTAAGTTTTAACCACTTCGTTACCCACCCACCAGGTGTTTAGAGTGCTCATTCTGGGTTACTGTCCTCTGTTTATTGGAACTCTATATTAATCAATTTACACCTTTTTCCATTTCAAGCCATATAACAAGCTCAAATAACTCTCTGGGCTTCCTGCCAAAACCTTGTAACAGAAAAAATGTTTAATTACTGGTTACTGCAATACAATTTGGGACAGCTTGAAATATGCAGCTCTTCACACAGCCCGACAATGTTACTGGTATTCAAAAATTAAAACTGGATCTTTGTTAAACAGAAAATTGTAGGCTTTAACATATACTTTTAGATAGTTCAGTTACTGGTTATACACAAAAAGAGCACAGAGCACAGACACAAAACAGAATTTTACGCTTCTTTCACACATTCAACCAGTTTTTTTTACAAAAATAACAGACACATATTTTCTCACCTATTTTAATAAATAGGAAAACAAAACAGTTTGATCCTGCAGACTAAATTAATAAAGATATCCTTTTTTTTTTCCATCATATCATAATTAACTTTTTTTTTAAAACTAATTTTTAAAATGCTGAGCTTCTAGTTAGCTTTGTGTCTAGAATATATTTCACCTGTTATTCTATATAACTTATTCACCTGATTTTATCTGTGGAGATTTAGAGGAAAAGAATTATAATTCTGGTTAAGGAAATAAATCGCCTGGCCAGTACGATAAACATCCTTATTACTCCAGTGACTGGACTGTTTACAAAAATAATTCATCCTTTCTTTATTCTTTTTCTCCACAGATACCCAAAACTTTCCCCTGCCCAGTGTAAATTAGTTTATATTATAGTGGTGGTGTACTCCTTTTAAAAATTAAATTTCAACATGAGCAATTAATTATATTCTTATTTTAGAATCATTTGCAAGCCCTGAATAGTCATTTTGTATACATACAATAAACCGGTATTCTTATTATTCAATGCAAATAACACTTTCATATAGATAGAATTCACCCAGATTCTTACAAGCACACACACAGGGATTACTCAATCCAACTCCAAACTTTTTTTTTTACCATATCCATACTTAAAAATAAAACATTCTGAGGGAAAAAGAAACCTATACATGTTATACTCTTGTTTTCCACTTTTCAATTCAGACGAGAAAATATTATTAATTTAAACTTAATATATACTCATACTCAGTTAATGTTGCACAAATAATTTGAGTTTTCATGTTCGTTTTTCCTAAGAGCCATGCTGCCATTCACGATTTTGGTACATTCCTATGCCTGTGTAAAAATAGCTGGAGGAAAAAAGGTGGGGGCTACTTGCAGCTGCTTATTACAATACATTCAGGTGAGAGAGAGACAGCTGATTTTGCCACTGACAGTGAAGGAGGGGGTTGTGCGAGGGCTGACAGGTTAGGGTAAGTTCATTAGATGACAAAATGTTAGTGCCCATAATGAGTTTATACAGGAAAGAAATCTTAACACTTTATGCGCACGTATTAATAAACAATTATTAACTTAACTTTAAACAATACTTATGTTAACTTAACTTTAAACAATTTTTAACTTAACTTAACTTAAATTGCCATCCTATTTGAAATCATATACTGTCCGTTTTACTTATCAGGGACTTACACTTGATTAAACAATAGGGACTCTCACCCTTTGTTACATAAATCAGAGACTTACCGTCGATAAAACAATAGGGACTCTCACCCTTTGTTACATAAATCGGGGACTTACCCTTGATTAAAGGGACTTACCCACGATTAAACAATAGGGTCTCTCACCCTATGTTCTTTTGCCCTAAAAAATTTAGGTTGTTTCGTTTCGCAGAGGAAAAGGTGAGAAACAAATAAAAAGAATCTTTACTCACCCGTTTTCCTGTGCGAAATTCCACTTCTGTCACCAAAATTGTTAGATCTCTACAGATCAGGTCCTTCTAGGGCAAGCAAAACATAACTTCTCCCGGGAGCAACTGAAACGCAACGGATATGGGATGCTTTCAAATAGTATAGCATACGAGCTCGGAGCTGTAAGAATTCAAGGAGGCTTGTAGTTGAATTCCCACAACTGAGTTTTAATGGTTCACAAAGCAGGTTTTATACATAAGGCAGGGACAAAAATACAGTTGTCATCTGTTACAAATATGGGTACACATCTAAATTTACATGTAACCTTCACATAATGCCTTTTCTGTAGATCTTAAAACATTTAACTGCTGAGCAAGAGGAATATACAATGGTGACTTATAAGGCAGCCCTATCCTCTGTAGCCTTGTTTTAACAACATATGACAGGCACGAAACAGTTGGTCTAAAAGCTATTTACAATAGCCTCCCGTGAAAATAGCAAGGCCAGCATATTCTGTTTAACCTTATCAATTCCAGAGCTGACAGAAGACAGTTTTAACCTTACACCATCATTTATCTCGGTGCTCATATGATGATGATACACTCATAGCTTCCTCAGACTAGCTCTGGAAGATACACCGGATGCCGCTGCCTCTGTAGAGTGCGAGCCTCTGCGTCTACCTCTATTGACATTCTTATAGATCGTGGGGTTCATCTTAGGTGGTTTGGGACTTATGGGACCCGCTTTTGCAGTAGACTGGGACCCTCGGGCCCTACCTCTAGGAACAGGATTAAACACAGTGGGGTTAGGTACATGTACAACACTTGACAATGGTATCTCCCCATCAGAACCCTCATCACTTGTCACCCAATCCTGCCAATCAGTTGATAACTTCGGCGTCTTATCCAGCTTACTCCCACTAGGACCCAGTGGCATGACACATGATGGGGCAGGGGCAGTGGCTGGGGTAATGGCGCTAGGGGCGGTGACCATGGGATCGCCAAAGTCCATTACAGTGTCTCTGAGTCGGGCGATGCCACGACCTGTAGGTATTTTCTTACTGGCTCTTTCGGCAGCACTTCTGGCTCCTCGCTTGGCTACTTGAGCCTTAAACTTCTCAAACTCTGCTTCCAGCCAAGCTCTCCTTAGGGAAGCAATCATAGCTTCCAGGCCTCTGTGCCAGTCTGACCCGGAAGTGACGTCATCGCTGGTCACCGCGGAATCTCCATTCGCTCCTTGGTTTCGCACCGGAATTGCGTTGAGGACCGGAAGGGGCGGTGGGGGACCATCAGGGTCGCGGATGGGCAGGTAGGCCTCAAGCCCTTCTCTCACCACAGGTTCCTCCTTCACCTGGTGGGAATAAGGGGGTGGTGGTGTCCTTTTACCGCTCCGCTGTCTTGTGATGCTCTGCGGTTCCTCTGGAGCCGTCTTGGATCCCATCTCCGCAGCACTGGGAGTCACCACGGCCGTGGGACTTCAACGCGGTCCAGGCCGCACCAGCGCTCGCCGTCAGGGGGTCTCCGGACTCATCTGCTTAATCTCAGGGGTAAGTGGGACTTCTTCTTTACAGCTGGGGTGGTCCGCCGGCCGGCACATCACCACAGATGAAGGCTGTCTCTCTCACTGCCGAGGACTGCAATGGCTCCTCCACTGGGGAATCACCTCTAGTCCTTGCAGCACCGCCAGTGGGTATGGGTACGAAACGGGCCCGCTCAGGTACCTCCACTGCGGTCGCGCTCTCCTCCGTCGGGACATATCTTGGTGGCTGGGCCTGGGTCCCTACCTCTGAGGTGATATATGGGACCAGGGCATTCTTAGCCTCCGCTTCCTCTATCTCGATCAGCGTAGCTGGAGAGGCATCTCGCGGTGTCTTTATCATAGGGCATGGCTCGAGAGGCCAGAGGTAGAACGTGCCACATTGTTGGCATCGTGCCGTTGTACTTGGGGCCGGTCCGGCTGACCTGCATTGGATGCAAAGGCACCGCAGATATTCTCAGCCATCAACCTCCAGAACCAGGAAGCCTCCTGGAAGCTGATAAGTGGTTACTCTTAGGTCAGCCATCTTTTGCACGGGGGTTGATTTGCTCAGCTTGCTGGTTTCGCACTTAGCTCCTTCTCCTTCTCCAGTCAAGCAGAAGGGAAGTTCCTCAGCCTCACTTCCTGTCCCTCCTTCCGCTGGGGAGGACTGTTTGGGTTGGTTCTTGGTGTGCCCCCTCCCTCTGGTGGAAACAAGAGGAGGGGCACTCTCTCTCTTTGTGTGATGTGGCTTCGTCCGTCGACCAGTCACTGCACAAGTGGGTGTGGCTTTGGCTTTCGCGCCGCTCCCTACTTTTGGCTGGGGATCTGGGTTTGTCGCCAAACCCCTGCACATCTCTCGCCACATTTCTTTTACAGCTTGCTTGCACACAGCACGTGCGCGATTTAGGGTTGGCGGGAATTGCCATTTTGGATCGGCTGCATGTTCATTAAAAATAAGGAGCATCAATATCCATGAACCTTCTTTGGGATAATGTTACAATACAATATACATATAAATACACAATTTCCACCAATAATGGTTGATTAAACACCGTATATACAATCATTGAGTTGTCCAAATTCACTATTGGGTTAATGCAAATAACCATGCACCACTTGGTAAAAGAACACAACACAAGATTACACTTTTATTTCACAGAGTATAGTTTAACATATTGCACCATCTTTAGGTTTTAATTATTGCTTTTTTATTAAGAAATGAGGAGAATCAATTATCCTTCAACCCTTTATGGGTTAATGTCATACCCAACACACCTATGAATCCCACAGCGACACCCACGAGGGCAGGGGCTGCGCTGTATACATAAGGATGCGCACGCAACCATCCACAGATTCCCCTTCAAAATTTTAAAACTTTAGCACGAAGAGACATTCCAATGCGCACACAGATCTATGCAAGATGCGCACGCAGCTTTCAAGATGGCGGCGTCCCGTCGTAGAAGGAGAGAGTAATTGAACACAACAGGATAGGGATTGGCTAACAACTGTATAAGAACGCAAAGACACAGCCGGTCCACATCTGTCGAGCCTGAGGAAGCCCTGTTCTGGGCGAAACGCGCTGCTCTTCACTTGGGACATTTCTGCAGCTTACTCAGAGGAGCCAGAGGTGAAGTCGTAGCTCTCTATCCGGACGCGGAGGGAGAGATCCCCTACCACCTACAACCTTACTACTCCCCCTGCTTTTACTTCCACTTAGAAGCCATTGGTTTCTTTGTTTTATATCTGTTTTATTTGTTTTGTACCTTTATAGTTTGTTCTTTTCTGTTTTAATAAAGTTTTAATCCCATAGACCACAGTGTCCCATAGTCTGCCTTCACCCCTCCATTACTTTTAAGGGGAACCCCACAAGAAAAACCAGAAGTGAAAAGAAACCTCTACCAGTGTGTACTCACACTGGCCCGTGTGAGTATTTTGTTATATCGCTTTTTACTCCCCTTCACCTCAAACATCAGGTGACTCCCAGATTACACACACACCACTATCTGCAATTATTTGCTAGATATCTACAGACATCAACATCTGAAGCCCTGTATCAACCTCTTAAACGGGCGATATCAAGATACCGCGATAGGAGAACACTCACATTGGCCCGTGTGAGTGCTTTAATATACCATTGTATTGCAATGGTATATTGCTTTATTACCCTTCCCTACACCGCAGCCGCTGTATATTTGTATTGATCTAATCACCTTTTCATTTTCACGAGAGGAAAACCTCCTGGAGGGAGAAATCCATCCAACGAAGAAAGCCGAAGGCACAACGAGGAAAGAAGTTCCGACTGAAGGAGAACCTATCTTCCAAAGAAGAATAGCAATCCAAAGAAACCTTGATGTGATAGAACTTACACAAGGCCGTGTAAGTTATTTATTCTTTTATCTTTCCACCTACATACACACACCACTGTATGTTCGCCTCCCATAGATGGAGTCCACTCCATAGACTGATGCTTCAATAGAGGTGTCTCTTACCACATCGATCACCAGTCTAATAGGACACATCATTAACAGTCCTTTTCCTCAAATTGTGCTCCCCAATCTTTTCTTGTATTTTATTGTCATCAAGAGTCCTGGATAGATCCTGCTGGGGTTCCGAGTCACAGGAGGACATCATAAGAACATTATTCTAAGGCTGTATTACACCCCCTTTTTTTACTTCACCATCCTACTCTAACATCCTATACACGTCATATAGCGATAGCGCCCGGGTACTTTTTCGAATAAACTTGATGAAATTACTGCCTGTCTTTTTAAAGTATCATGTCATTATCATGGACAGTTAGAGATAATGAATGATTATGGGAACTTAGCAGAGCATCTCTAACATCAGCACACTGCTGACACCCTTTGTCAAGGCTCCTGTGTTCTCATATCAAAGAGAGTCCTGCAGTGAGGTAAAAGCAGCTGGAAGCAACTGCCCCTCCCAGCAACAATGCAGAGGGGTGAAGGGTGGAGGGGGGTAAAGAAGGTGAAGTTTCCCAGGTTTCTAAAGCTGTGTCTGTCCTTTTTTTGATGGAATTAACCCTGTCCACGCTGGATTCATGGACTGGGGCAGCATGGTGAGGAGACCCTCTTTGGGGAGACTCTCTTTGGGGTGACTCGTGTGGTCTCATAGCAAACAACTCCTACGGCGAAGTCGCTTTTGCGCTCCTTTTGTTCCTACCACATTGATATATATATATATCTATATATAATAATTGTTTGTTCTTGTATAGCGCTGCTAGTTTTACATAGCTCTTTACAGAGACATTTTGCAGGCACAGGTCCCTGCCCCGTGGAACTTACAATCTATGTTTTTGTGGCTGAGGCACAAGGAGATAAAGTGACTTGCCCAAGGTTACAGGAATTTAAACAGGTTCCCCTGCTACAAACTCGGTGCCAGTCAGTGTCTTTACTCACTGAGCCACTCCTTCTCAGTTCAGTTCAGAGTAACATCTAAGGATCTGCAGGCCACTCTCGCCATGGCTAATGTGAGCATTCATGACTCAACTATCAGAAAAAGACTGAACAAGAATGGTGTTCATGGAAAGATAGCCAGTAGGAAATTACTGCTCTCTAAAAATAACATTGCTGCCCATCTGAAGTTTGCCAAAGAGCACATAGATAATCCACAAGATTTCTGGAACAATGTTCTCTGGAGAGAGTCAAAGGTAGAACTGTTTGGCCTCAATGAGAAACATTATGTACTGTATGGCAAAAACTAACACTGCGTTCAAACAAAAGAAACTCATCCCAATTGTAAAGCATGGTGGTGGGAATGTGATGGTTTGGGGCTGCTTTGCTGCCTCAGGACCTGGATGGGTTGTCATCATTGACACAACCATGAATTCTGCATTGTATCAGAAGATTCTAGAGGAGAATATCAGGCCATCCGTCTGTGAGCTGGAGCTGAAGCGAAAGTGGGTAATGCAGCAAGACAATGATCCTAAAGATACCTGCTGATCTACAAAAGAATGGCTGCAGAAGAAGAAATTGTACATTTTAGAATGGCCTTGTCAAAGTCCGGACATAAACCCCATCAAAATATTGTGGCAGGACCTGAAGTGTGCTGTCCATGCATGGAAGCCTTCAAATGTCACAGAGTTGAAGCAGTTCTGTAAGGAGGAATGGGCCAAAATTCATCAAAACCGATGTGAGAGACTGACCAGCAGTTACAGGAAACGCGCAGTTGAAGTAATTGCTTTTAAAGGGGGCGCCACCAGTTACTGAATCTAAAGTTTCACATACTGTTTCACACATGGATATTGAATGTTTAATCATTTGTTATCAAGTTATCTTGATCTATTATTAGGAATTAGATTAAGATCTAATAACTTTTTAGGTTTGAAATACGTGAAAATCCTAAAGAGTTCAAAAACTTTTTCTCATCACATTATAGTGAGAAAGTCCACAGAAAGGAGCACTTACCCTCATCGTTTCGAACATTATAAGATCCATGTCATCCTGCTTCTTCCTTCTCTCCATCTCCATCTTATTCCGCAACTGTTTCATGTTCTCCTCAAAGGTTCTCTTGTGATCCTCGATCACCTGCTTTTCCTGAGCTGCTATCTCTACAGACACGACCTTCTCCATCTCTCTGGCTTCTGCCTTTGCTTTCTCCTCTGACAGCCAGCGAGAGGGAGAATGAAAGCAGACAAGAGAGAGAGAAAACAAGCTTTAGACTTTTATGATGAAAACTAGAAACGATAGCTCAATAATCAGGATTTACCAAGATCCAATGTGGGGGTTCTAACTCCAATCTAGCTATAACTGCCATTCAAGCCAATGGAAATGAATGCTGTATGAGAATGCAATACCCTACATTGGCACTCAGGGAATCCTGGCCAATAAAAGACCAATCTGTCTACTAAGATTTAACCAGAGTGAGTAGTAAAAAATAGTTTTTAATCTTCTACTGTAAGCGATGCAACATGTGAGATAACTCTGCACCTTACAATAAAGAAACAATGAATGATTGCACATCTTTTAGCTAGAGTAAAGAGGTGGTACAGTATATAGTAGCTATGTCCCATGTAGAAAGAGTGGAGTATGACATATGTTTGGAGAAGAGGGAGATACTGTAATATGAGTAAATTGTGAAGCGACGGATGGCTGTGCACCTTCCATCTGTTTTTCCTTCTTAGTCAGGGCTTCGTCACTCCTCAGGATGGTGATACCTACAGTATGGTCTCCTTGGACTTTAGGAATTCCTGAAGAACTTCCTCAGCCTGGAAGATATACAAGGATCAGAGAAGAAGAGGTAGAAAGATCAATGGATTTCATCATAACAGAAAAAAGGGCCATCAGGGATGTAGCAAACTATATTAAAGAACAGCCGGTCTGTCACGGAATACAGTCAGTAGTCTACATCCAAGGATGAAGACCAGCAGACAGTTTTACCTGTATGCCCTTTCCAGGTTCCTTATTGTATTTATCTGCAATCTTTGTCATTTTCTCCTTGAATTTCTGGTGCCCCCCAGGAACGCTGTATGATGCGTCAGACACAGCTTTCTCCAGATCCTCTGAGTGCTTCTTTATCAGAGACTGACAATACTTTTGGGAAGCTGCTATATTCTGCCTGGAAAATTCACCCCTTTTCTGCAGTATGATGCCCTGATTGAGAGGAAATACTAATCACAACTATGTCTCATCTTGTTCATCTGTCATTATAACCGTCACATCTTACTGTTCTCAATATAAGACACACGTTGGCCTGAAGAAGCTGAGAGGACCGGTGAGTAAAGACACTAAAGAATGGGAGCCCTATTGGTATGCCAGTGTCAGCCACTTATAACCTTGGACAAGTCACAATACCTCCCTGTGCCCCAGGCACCAAATATAGATAGTGAGCTCTTCAGGGCAGTGACTGTGCCTATAACATTCTCTGTACAGTGCTGCTTTCCGTGCGGTATATTGTAAGTGGGAAGTGTTTTGAGCCCCGTTGGGATAAAAGTGTTTCATGAAATAAAGTTATTATTATCTCTTGATGAATCTCACTCACAATAAGACAGTTTTATTTCACCCTGCTCCTTTAGTTAAAATTGCCCCTGCTATAGATACCGCCCCACTCATGCATTAAGATGCATTGTTAAATCCAACATACATTGGAGAGGGCAGGGCTTACCATGAGTTCTGTCTGGAACTGATGGTCCTTATCTTTGAAGAGGAGAGGGAGTGGCTCAGTGAGTAAAAGACACTGACTGGCACTGAGAGTGTGAAGCAGGGGAGCCTGGTTCAATTCACGGTGTCGGCTCCTTGTGACCTTGGGCAAGTCACTTTATCTCCCTGTGCCTCAGGCACCAAAAACATAGATTGTAAGCTCCACGGGGCAGGGACCTGTGTCTGCAACATGTCTCTGTAAAGCACTACGTATAACTAGCAGCGCTATACAAAAACATGCTATTATTATTATTATTATTATTATTATTATTATTATTATTATTATTAAAGGACCTGCTCATGAAGATCTCAAGGGCTTCCTTCTCACACTCTCCACTCAGATCCATAAACTGCTTCATGGTCTCGGTGGGAAACACAGCTTTCTCCTTCATCTCCTTCTCATAATGTTGAGAGGCTTTGTGAACTGCTGCCTTGTTCTCACGCTCAGACAGAGCCAGGACCGCATTCTCCATGCAGGGGATGTCCCCGCTGCTTATGGTTTCGATGTATGTTTCTGCCAGGTTATCCAGATCTGAATATGGACAATAGACAAAAGAAATTATTTAGATGAAAGATTTAACATTCAGTTTATGGAAATATGTGGTGGGACTGTGACGGTAGGGGGTAACCAGTCTTCATAAGAAAGGTGAAGCCTGACTGGTTACCGCTGAAAGCTGTGGATCCCTAGCAGCTACTTTAAGTAGCCCCATAAGTCAGGAACACTGTAATGTATAGGAAAAACCACCTGACCTATTTTGAGGTTTACCTGTTACTCTTTCCCCAGACACATGATACTTTGGGAATGGGTGGTTTAGGTGGGATATTTGGGTCAACATGTGGTTAGATTTTGTGTAGGAGTTTGGAGGACAACGTTACCGGTAGTCCCATAATTCTCCCCGGCATGCAGGCATGATATGCGGGTAAGCAAGGTGAATTACACCGGGGCTACACAGTGTCCCCCAGAATCCTGGTTTTTGAGCTGAAGTATCCCAGGCCCATTTCCCTCACATATATAAGGTTCCCCTAAAGATATAAGTTTATTAAAACAGTGTTTTAATGTTTTATACTGTATGTATTAATGTCTATACAGTCAGCCTGGGTATCTACATAGGTGTCAGGATGTGTGCGTAGGTCCGGAGAACAAAGGACACCCCACTGGGGCACTTTTTGAGACTGCCAGACCTGGTGGAGCCTGCCAGTGGGTGGCTATGGGTTGGCTGGGGGAAGATGCTGCTCGTAACCATGTTTCCCATTGGCCAATTCATATTTCCCGCTCACCTGGCTTTTCGATCTGGCTCGACACTTCCCCTCCTCTGACGTCAGCAGCCAGATGAGCACCCAGTCTGATTGGCTTGCTACATTAGGATCCCTTCTCTGATTGGTCGCCTGCCTGGCTTCCATGTTAAACATAGAACAGTGGGTTCTACTGCTGCAGCCAAGCTTAATCTAAAGCTTAACCGCATTTTTTCTCACCTTTTTATTTTTCACAGCCGAGATTGGGCGCGCGCCAGCCGCATCTCACGGCCGCGCGCGGCCGTTTCTCCAATCAGCGCCTAATGGCGCTAAACAATAGAAGCGCCTCTGGCGGCGAAAGAAAAAAAAAAAACCTGCGTCTGAACGGGGTTTTAAATTACCTGCGGTGGCGGCCGCTTTAGACTTAGGGCGGCCGCCACTGTATGTAAGGAGGCTGCCCGATCAGAGAACCAGACCATATAGTGGCTTGAGTAGGTGAAGCATGGGCAGGCTTTTCAAAGTTGCTCTGTTGTGAGTAGCAGAGAACCAGCTTCATTTTTGGAGCTAGGAAAGCCTGCCCAGTAGAGACTAAGTCAGACGCGAGGGCCAAGTTCTCAGAATAGAACGTAGCGGTTGGTTGGAACCAGGAAGCTCGGGACTAGGTTCTGGTCAGGGAAAGCCTTCCGAAGCAGGCGCCCTGCACCTATTTGAGTCCAGTTTTCGACCCCAGACCCCCTGAAAGTGTGTATTCTATCTGTATTTTGTATTTATATTATGTGTCCGTGGGTTTCACCCGAATAAACCTCATTTTATTCCACTACCTTGTTTTGCCTAGTGAATGATCCCAGAAAGGTATAAAAGGTGTTAAAAGTGCTGGTCTACCGTGACAGGGACATAATCAGGCTGCATTGTGTGAAGACTTTTAATCTAGAAAAAGAACAGACTTTAAAGACCCAAAAGGTCCACTTTAAGGTAGTTAGTTTTCCAGTGTCAGAAAGGATATTGAGATGGGTTCATCGGTAATGGGTAACTTTTGTCTTGGTATCATTTGGTCACTAAGTGCTGACAAACTCAGTGAACCACTAGACTAGTATTTTTCAACCAGGGTTCCTAGGACTCTTGGGTTGCCCGGGCATCCCTAAAGGGTTCCTCGGCATCCCTAAAGGGTTCCTCGGGCATTCTTAAAGGGTTCCCCTTGCATCCCTAAAGGGTTCCCTGGGCATCCCTAAAGGGATCCCTGGGCATCCCTACAGGGTTCCCCGGGAATCCCTAAAGGGTTCCCTGCAATGTTTTGGTTATTTAAAAATTGTATCAAATACAGAAACATTTACAATGCATCTGATTTCAGACACACTATTAGAGAGATTTGGAGGTTCCTCAGAATTTTACTTAGGGTTCCTTAACTAAACAGAGGTTTTCCCCTTTTGCAGAGGAAAAGAGCAAATTATGTATATAATAGGTCAATATACAGTTCACTCTTCTTTACCACTGCCACTATGCCAGTGCAAGGAAAGGACTCCATTAATGGGTAACCTCCAGTTTCAGTGCCACGTTGTCATGTAAGCAACAAGACTACTTTGTACTTTAGTTCTTTGTTTCATTATCACCCTGTATGAGAGAGTGGGGAAAGCACCCCCCCTCCTCTTATATGTCCTTACTAATCCCGTATGCACCCTATATATGTACATATTCTTTATACATTTGGCGAGCGGCAACACCTTCTATTGGCGAGCGGCAACACCTTCTATCTTTGTCCAAGAATTGGCAATCGGATTAATCCCTGGATCAACATCCTTCTCATGCAGAAAAACATTGAGGTGTGCTGCTACCCCGATTAACCAATGCTGCAGAGTTAATTCCACTTGATTAATAAGCATATGTTGCTATATCCGGAAGAAGAGCTGTATACAGGAGCATATAAGCAAATAAACCCCTAGTTGGATCGTGGTTCTGGCGTTACTGTAAAGGGTTGTCTGTGAAAGGTCGTGAAACCCACCCAGACCCCATAACAGCCTCGCAACTATATGACCCACGAACCTGGGGATGCTCCGAAAGTAATGAATGAATAAACTCACTTTTTCTTCTTAGTTCATCCGGCTTGTAATCCTTGCGTGCGCCAGGCTGTGAGAGAATGCAGATAAGAAGACCTCACCGGGGAGGAGATAACAGCGGGCACTCCCTGTTTCTTATATATAAGATAGTTTCTGTTCTTTTTGTATATATGTTAGATAAAGTATTTTAGATTATATTTAGTGAGTGGCTGTAGGGTTGTTCTCAAGGATTGAATTCTTCCTAGCCCTTTAATGTTGACAGTGAGTGCACATAGGATTCTTTTTGGTTATTTTAGTAACCTCCCTCCTCTTATATGCCAATTCTTGGAGTCAGGAAGGAATTTATTTTTCTCCTTATGATTATGATATATTACAAACGGTAAGCTATTCAGATCACACTATGATCCCATGCTTGCTAACCTGCCTATTTCAACCCCCCACCCCTTTACAACTTATTTACTGCAGCATCTCCCAAAACTGACTGCACAATACACTGAAACCCTGAACTGAGTCTAACATTGCAACACAGCTAAACATTTGACAAGGTACAGGCTCACACCTGCTGTTAGTCTGCTCACACTCACTCTGCTCACAACAGTTCCTTGCAGCACTGCCTACCTCTGGCATCATGAACCTGCTATGTATTTTAACTTTTTCCTTTCTCCTGGCCTCATGGAGATGTTACTCCCTCTATCCACTACAAACTCCTCCATCCTGGCCCACACCCAACATCACCATACACCCTGGACTACTCAAAAGCCTTTCACTATCTACTGAATGTTGGTGGAGAACTCTAAAAACCAGCACACCAACCACTGCTCACTCTAATGGCAAACATCACAAATCTACAACTTGCAAACAACTACCCAAATTTCTACTCATACTATTACTCTCTTTAGCAGGTGATATTGAAAATAACCCAGGTCCTCCCATTTCAGCTCTGTCCCATGCCCCTGAGAATTCCACCTTTAAATTCCAAAAAGGCCTATCTGTCGCCCATATAAACATCCGGAGCCTGCTGCCCAAACTGGATGAACTAAGGGCATGGTGCCTTATGCATAAACCTAAAGCCATCGTTCTTACAGAAACATGGCTATCCCCTAAAATCCCTGATGCACATATTGCCATTCAGGGATACTCCATTTTTAGGAGAGATAGGTCAAAGAGAGGAGGAGGGGTGTTATTTTATATTGCAGACACCTTACAATTTACACTGTTAAATTGCCCACGAAGCCCACCCTCTTTTGAAACTCTAGTTGGCAAAATCTGCCTCCCCTTTTCTAAGCCCATCTTGCTCGCTGGCATCTACCGCCCCCCTAAAGCCCCTCTACAATCCCTGACTGATATCACCCAATTTCTTGGCTCCATTTCCTCTCTGAATGAGAAGAGTGAGCTGCTAGTTCTAGGGGATTTCAACTTCAATTGGCTTGACCCTAAAAACCACAAAATCCAGATACAACTCAAGTCACTTAACCTATCACAACTAATTTCCCAACCCACACGGATAAACCTGAAATCGCATAACCATTCCTTGCTAGACTGGATTCTCTCCTCAAACCCCAGCAGAATCCAATCCTCTGGCATCCTTCCTGACATTTTCAGTGACCATGCAATAGTGTACTGTGTAAGGAAAATTAAACCGCCCCAATCAAGCCCTAAAGTTCTCCTCACTAGAACATTTAAAAACTTTAACCCACAACAGTTTCTGGATGACCTTACCAACTGCCCATGGCACAGAATCGATTTAATTCCCGACCCCGATTCTGCGCTCGACTATTTCCAATCCGAGTTCTTAAAACTCTGCGATACCCATGCTCCACTACGCAAAATAAGGGTACGGGGGGCCCACCTTCCATGGGTTACAACTGACTTTATAGCACTCTACCAGTTCAGGGATGCCTTGTGGAAAAGCTACAAAGTAACTGGCACTACCAAGGATCTCAATCACTACAGATGCATGTGGAACATGTGCACAAGGCAAACAAGGCATGCAAAAGCACAATATTACTCTGACAATCTCCACCAAAATACAACAAACCCAGCTAACTTCTGGAAGGTTATCAACAATATATTCCAGCCTCCTAACCATCAACAACCAAGTAATATCACTAAGGGGGATATTACTCTGACAAACCCCACTGACATTGCAAATGCATTCAATGATTACTTTGTGGGGTGTGCCACTAACTTATTAGCGAAACGCAGCACAAACCCCAAACATGAATCTCATCCTGGGAGTATCCCTACAGTCCCACCCCCTCCCAACACTGCCCACAATTTTCAATTTGGCCCAGTATCTGAAGAGGAGATTACACAAGCGCTCCTCAAACTAAAACTAAGCAGCCAATGTGGACCCGACTTACTACAATCTAGGTTCCTACGACTTGGTGCCCCAGCCATTGCCAAACCAATTTCGTCCATAGTCAACTCTATCCTGTCTGCAGGCCATATCCCTAAGACCTGGAAAACTGCCAGAGTTGTCCCAATCTTCAAAAGTGGGGACAAAAACACTGTCTCAAACTACAGGCCAATCTCACTTCTCCCAATTCTATCCAAAGTTATGGAAAAATGTGTCCACTTCCAATTAAGCGATTTCTACACCAAGACACATTTCCCTAGCCAATTCCAGTCTGGGTTTCGTCCCAAACACTCCACCGTAACTACCCTGCTAAAGGTTTGCAATGAAATCCAGTGTGGAATGGAACGGGGACAACTCACTGGTGCAGTATTCCTAGATTTTGCAAAGACTTTTGACACAGTTGATCATGTTATCCTGCTTAACAAACTCCAGAGCTCTGGAATAGGGAAACATGCTTTAAACTGGTTTCAGTCCTACCTATCAGGAAGATCCCAACATGTGTCCATCTCAGGCTCTAACTCCAACCCCCTGGATATCACCTGTGGTGTCCCGCAAGGCTCTGTTCTGGGGCCCCTACTCTTCTCAGTGTTCATTAATGATCTTTCCACAGCTTGTAAAGAAGCCTCAATACACATGTATGCAGATGACACAATCCTATATGCACACAGCCATAGCCTCTCTGACCTTCAACACATACTTCAGTCTGACTTTGTGAGACTCGAAAACTGGATTTCCCAAAACAAACTGTTTTTAAACACTGACAAGACTGTAACAATGGTATTTGGGACCAAGACTAAATTTGTAAAGATTCCAGTGACTGAGCTCCTGATTAGAACCAACGCTAACACCACCCTAACACCTGTCACTAGTTTTAAATACCTGGGATTATGGTTTGACTCCCACTTAACATTCGGGATGCACATTGATACCCTGACAACCAAGACCTATGCCAAACTAGGGGTACTTTACAGGAACAAATCCTCCCTAAGTCTCCTGGTCAGAAAGCGTATTGCACAGCAGATGCTAATGCCAATTATTGACTATGGAGACATAGTATATGGCTCGGCTCCTCAAACCCACCTTAGCAAACTTGACACCCTCTACAATTCAATTTGTCGTTTTGTTCTCCAATGCAACTATAACACACATCACTGCGAAATGCTCAAAGAACTAGATTGGTCATCACTAGAGTCTAGGCGCAAAGTTCACCTTTCCTGTCTCACCCTCAAATACTTTCTGGGCAAGCTACCCAGCTACCTGAACAAGCTCCTCACCCCTACCACATGCAGCACCTATCACCTGAGATCAGACTCCAAAAGACTATTCATGGTCCCAAGACTCAACAAAGTATCCGGACGTTTCTCCTTCTCCTTCCGTGCACCCCAAAACTGGAACAACCTACCAGAGACTCTCATATCCACCACCAGCTTAAGTTCTTTCAAATCTAAGGCTGTCTCACACTTAAATCTGGTCTGTAACTGTTACGCTCATAATATACATTTTCTTTAACTGTGCACGCAATGTCTTGTATATAATGTATACCTTGTTCATTTATGTAACTGTACTTGTAACCATAGAAAAAACAGGATATTCAGCGCTCGTGCTGTGTGATGGTGTGGATGATCCCTTTGCAGCATGTGCATAAAGCGTCTCCCCAGAAACTCTCAAATCTAGGTGAACCCCCCTTAGAAAGAGGGGATGGCACCCTGAAATACAAGATAATAAAAAATGCAGAAATGCGCACCAGGGATTAGTGGAAGATAATTTATTAAAAATACACAAAAACTGAGGGGATCCAACCCCACCTCAGAACAGCTGTGCAGCTGGACGGCTAAGTACTACCAAGGAGAACACCTGATGGTGACTAAACCCTAAGCTGCACAGTATACAAATACAGTAAAATTTATATAAAAAACATGAAAGAAAAAAACAAACATGAAAACAACCTATCAACAGATTTGTATAGAAACCGCCATAGGGTTGGGCACTGGCAAGGGGAAACGGACACTCACACTGAGACAGTCAGCAGACTCGCGGTGGCTGCACAGGATCCGGATCTCGGCACCGCGGAGATGGATAAAACTGCTGCTGTCTCCTGCAGGTTCCGTCTCAGCTTACCAGCATACACGCGCAGGATGACCTGTCGTGACCTCTACGCGTTTCGTACCAAGAACTTCGTCGTACTCTACGAAACGCATAGGGGTCACGACAGGTCATCCTGCGCGTGTATGCTGGTAAGCTGAGACGGAGCCTGCAGGAGACAAACTACTGTAGATATGCCATAGGTCTCTCCAGTCTGCATCCCTTCCATTACTGCCTCACCTTCTCCACGTCTCCCAGGCCCTCCGTGTCCAACAGCACCAGTGTATGTTCTTTTTTAATGGGATGTGGGACACACGACATCCAGATGCCTTTTGCTTCTAAATTTCTTATATACTAGAATCTGACTCAGACAGAAAGTGAAAAAGAATGAAGGTAAGTGAGCTGTTGTAATGATATCTGTGTTCTGAGCACAGATACCTACTAACACACATACTGTAGATGTGTGAGTTAGCTGATAATTTTGAGAAATGCTCATTCAAATAGCAACAGTGATTATTAATATTATTATTATTTGTAAAGTGCCCGCTAATTCCACAGGTGGGGAGCTGGGACAGTAACATTGTATGATGGTAAAAATAACAGAGGAGGGAAGGAGTAGAAAGTGTGAATAGTTGATACGTTACAAGCTTTCAAACCTCTTAGGGTTCTTCGTCAGGTATATATAGGGAGGAGCCAGAGAGGTTCTAAAGCTTGTAACATATCAACTCTGTGCTGGTCCAATAAAAGTGATCACACAAACATCTCTTCCTCCATATTTATTATTTTAGCACATGGAAGAAAGGACCAACACAGCCCCCTTCTTCTTCACCAAGAAATGCTGAAAGAAGATGAAGTCAGGATGGGAAATACGTATGTGTAGTGTGAGATGAATGATATTTTCCACGTCTTTCAATCATTCTTGTAATACTTTTTTTTATATACGCTAATATAGAGCTGAACATGTACTCACAGCTGTACAAAATGAAATACAACACAAGCGAGAGTAAATTCTGGCCAAAGCAATGCTACTGTAGTAATGCCGGGATTATCTTCCGGATATGGCACCAAACTTTCTCAGTATTTCACTTCCCTAAAAGTGGCAGCGTGGTGTCAGCGTGGTGTCAGCATGGTGCCAGCATGGTGTCAGCTTTGCCAGCCACAAGCAGGCAGCACTCATTATTTCTAAAATTATTTCAGAATACGGGTCCCTGGGAAAGTTTAGTTGACGTGTGCAGTGGAGATCTGCAAAAATGTTAGCTCAGCAAGTCACAAGAAATAGGGTGGATGTAATGAGCACAAATTAATTATCTAAAAAGTGCGAATGAAAATTAATCAACATTTAATAATCAGTGTTCGGTGCAGCTCTCAAGTGGACAAAGTTCCGTTTGTCTAAACAATGCGGAGAAAAAAACCTGATTTTGGATCTAGTGAAAGTGATTGTGATATAAAAAAAATGGTTTACATATGGGAACCAACTAAATCCAAATCTGCATGGAATATAGGAACTCACTAAATCCAAATCTGCATGGAATATAGGAACCTATTAAATCCAAATCTGCATGGAATATAGGAAATCACTAAATCCAAATCTGCATGGAATATAGGAACCTATTAAATCCAAATCTGCATGGACTAGCAGAAAAAATGGGGAAGGAGAAAAGTAAAAACCACAATAGTGTGATACCATCAACAAATAAATACTGGATTGGAATTCTTCCATGAGTTATTACTGCTCCCCACTGCCATCTTGTGGCACTTGATTTATTACATCTAGTATACATACAGTACTGTATACATTATTTAATTTTAACATTTCCATGGTGTGTTAATTGGACGTCACCGTCCACAGCAACCTGCTCAGCTGGTACTAGCACGTGGCAATGCATGCAACTAAGCTCCACCCTACGCGCGTTTCGTGACTCCTGACGTCACTTCCTCAGGGATAATGGAGCTTTGGTGCCAAAGAGTGCTATTTAAGCAAAATTGGTTGGCCAGAACTAAGCCCTGATAGGATAATTACTCCTAAAGGGTGTCTGGCTAATTGACTAAAGTGCTATTGTTATCATTGTATGCTCCTAACCGTCGTAACTGCTTGTTACAAGATTGCTACAACAAGATTAATATATCATATCATGAAATACAATCTTCCCACAGTATGGTATACAATAATACAAAACACAGATAATACCATTAATAAAATTAATATAAAAATAATATAATAAAAACATTAGTGTACATAAAACAAATTAATAATATAAATTTAAGAATTGGTTATATAAAATCTGCTATAGTAAACTCTATTAAAATCAATGAAACTCAAAGGCATACCCATATATCGTATATGGGACTAACGAACAGAGGACTCAGATAGAATTTGTGAGATTGGCTGAAAAATTGTATTGGTATATTTGATATCCAATCAACTATCCCTTAAAAAAGATGCCAGGTCAAACTCTATGTTTAGACCTTTTGGAGTTAATGTTTTTAGGGTGTATATCCAATAGCTTTCTCGCCGGGATATTAGATTGATTTTATCTCCCCCTCTCCAATTTTGTTTGGTGCAATCTATACCCTTACAGACCAATCCAGCGGGGTTTTGATTATGTTTCACTTTAAAGTGATTCAAGACACTATGTGTCTCGAGACCCCTTTTAATGTTATAAATGTGTTCTGCAAGACGTCTTTTTAACGGTCTACCTGTTCCCCCTACATATTGTAGCCCACAGGGGCATTCTAACAGGTACACCGTGAACGAACATTTGCAATTTATAAAAGACTTGATTGGAAATGTAGCACCTGTTGTATTAGATTTAAAATCTCTACATTTGGTGCTATATTGGCAGCCAATACACTTTCCACACGTGAAGAACCCATTGAGTTCCCTCAACCATGTGGTGTTTGGTTTTTTAACCACATCAAATGGACAGCTGGGAGAGAGTTGTAGTTTGAGGTTGTTAGCACTTTTAAATACTATTTGGGGACTTTTAGGTATTATAGTACTGAGTGCCATTGCCCCCTGTAGAATTCCCCAGTGTTTTTTTAATTATTTGGGTAATTTTTGGAGCCATGGCATTATATTTGGTGATAAATGGAATGAACTCACCATCCTTAGATGTCTTATTGTTTTTATTTGAATCCATCACTATCAAATCGTCCCTTGGGATATTCCTTACAGATTCCAATGCCCTTGTCACCTTCGTATAATTATACTCCCTATCCATAAATGTATCCCTTAGTTCTTCTGCCTGTGTATTAAATACCCCAGTTTGTGAGCAATTACATTTGGTTCTTAAAATTGTCCCTTGGGTATATTATTTATCCATCTTGGATTATGGTGACTTGATGCCAACAAATTTGTGTTGGCATCCACTTTTTTGTAGAAAGTTTTAGTCTCGATGGATCCTTCCTCTATATACAGGGTTAAGTCTAGGAAATCGATGGTTTGGGAGCTAGTATTAAAAGTGAATTTTAAATTTAATTGATTTTGGTTGAGGTACTTGAGGTACTTGTTTACAGCTATATGGAATAGCTTGTTTATAGTCCTAGGCAGCCTCTCTATTCCCTTACCCTCCCTCAATTTGGTGGTTTATGGGCTAATGTGTTAAGTGGTTATCCTTACACAGGTTGGATATATTATTTATCACAATAATTTTTTATTCACTACAATTCATTTTATTTAATCATTGTATACACTATATACATTATATTCACAATAGGTTGAGCGCTTGGTTTGTAGTTTAGTTTCTTTTCCTCACTATAGCTGTTTCCATATCACTGCACTAGCAGCCAACCATTGTAATAAAATCAATATGTCACTATTTTCTAATCGTGCACTACGCAGTAGCAATCTAGATACCATCTTTGCTGATGAGTCAGAGGTGGAAAATATAGACATAGACACTGAAAATTTAGAAACTTTATTTAATAAAGTAGAGAAATCACTCACTTTAGAAATGAGACAAATATGGGAAGTAGTAGCACTAAAGAAATATATGGAATATAAAAGGATACCACGAGGGCTAAGAGTCCTTAAACCACCTACATTGGAAACTGAAAATGAGGTGTTTATGAAGGAATGGAATCATATTCTTGATACATGTTCTTATGATTTGATGAAATTATCAATTCAATATAGAACAAAATCTCTTGATATTCTTGATAGAGAAATCGCAGAGACTCAAGAAAAACTAGAGGCTTTTTCTGAGTCAAAAGAGTACAAAACATTAGATGAGAAAATTACTAAAAGAATTGAGAAACTAGAAAAAGAAGTCATAAATACCAAACAAAAAAAGTTTATCAGAGATATAAAGGATTATGAGCAAAACAGACAAAGGGACTGGAAAACAGAGAAAAAAGTTCTAATTTCTGAAGAACCTTCTTGCTCTGAGGAAAAGTCTACCCCTAAAGTGACACCTAAAAAAGACAAAAAAGACATTAATAAAATAGCTAAAATTTCAGGTAATCATAAGAAACCAGTGGGACAATCACGCCCTTTCTTTGGCACTAGATCACAAGTACCATTTAGAGATGGATATCAAAGACACCAGGGCCCACCCTATAGAGGTTATCCGGATGATCGTGAGAACTATGGTCATCGTGATTATTACTATGATGGACATAGGGGCCATGAATACAATGCATTTAGACTTAATAATGCATTTAGATCCTATGATGTACCACCAAGGGATTATGCAACTAATCAATCCCCGTTGTCTTTTTTAGATCACGACAGGGAGCACGACTTCCCTACAAGGAGAGACAGCGAGACAAACAATCTAGTGGGGAGACAAGATACTCCTCGCTCCACAAGGCGGAAAAGAACAGAGGACTAAGAGGAAAAAGAGGAGGGAGGAAAAAGAAAAAAACAAGAACACGGGAACCCAAGGTAGGGGCCACCAATGTGTTCAACATTAGTGGACATCAGACCACTGCTGTTGAGGACAGGGTCCTATCAAAGGGTTTAAGCTTTGCCCCATCACAGGGACCCAACATGTTCAACCTATATATAGACACTCATAAATTTGTGAGAAGGCTGACTTTGAAAAAATATTTTTCAAAGGATGCTGTAACTAGGGGTGTAACACAGCAGGAGAGTTCTCCAATTGTGAAAGAACCAGTTGCAAGAAAACAATTCAAAACCCCGTCAGTTTTCTATCCAAAAAACATCAAGGGCAATTTTTTAGACACTTTTACGGAGTTGGTTATTAAGGATATGGAGAAGGCAGCTAATGAGTTTACAATCAAAAACCACAATCTTAGTATAGTGGAAAAGCAAGCCATTAAGGGGTTGGAAAGTAAGACTAATATAGTGATAAAGGCCGCAGACAAGGGAGGGGGAATTGTCATCATGGATTCATCATATTATAAGAAGGAATCCATGAGGATTCTCAGTGACCAGGATACCTATGTCAAACTGGATCACAATCCATCAGTTGATTTAAAAAAAACAATTAATGATTATCTACAAAAAGGTTTTAAAGATGGAGTAATTTCTAAGGGAGAATTGGAGTTCTTGGACATCACACAGCCAAGGATTCCAATTTTCTACTTCATCCCCAAAATACATAAGGATCTCTGGAATCCGCCGGGCCGCCCAAAAATCTCGGGCATTAAATTACTGTCATCCAACCTTTCCCAGTTCATTGACTCAGTTCTTCAAAAATATGTTATACAAATGCCCTCCTATCTCCGCGACACCAATCATGTTCTCAATATCATACGAGATATACAGTGGGCTAACCACTACACATGGGTCACGTGTGACGTGACCTCACTATACACTGTCATTGACCATGAGTTGGGTGTCGCGGCGATTAGGAGAGTTTTGGATCAGGATGACAGCTTGGAATCAGATTTTAAAATTTTTGTTATAGAGGGAATAAGATTTATTTTAACTCACAATTTTTTCCATCATGACAACAGCTTCTACCTCCAGATATGTAACATCGCCATGGGCTCCAGGTTCGCCCCTAGTTATGCCAACATTTTCATGGGGATGTGGGAAGAGGACAATATCCTGTCCTGCAACCCTTTTGGGGCAGACCTGGTGCTGTGGAAACGCTATATTGACGATGTGCTGTGTATCTGGGGGGGAAGTGAGGAAGATTTACTTAAATTCCAACAGTACCTCAACCAAAATCAATTAAATTTAAAATTCACTTTTAATACTAGCCCCCAAACCATCGATTTCCTAGACTTAACCCTGTATATAGAGGAAGGATCCATCGAGACTAAAACTTTCTACAAAAAAGTGGATGCCAACACTTATTTGTTGGCATCAAGTCACCATAATCCAAGATGGATAAATAATATACCCAAGGGACAATTTTTAAGAACCAAATGTAATTGCTCACAAACTGGGGTATTTAATACACAGGCAGAAGAACTAAGGGATACATTTATGGATAGGGAGTATAATTATACGAAGGTGACAAGGGCATTGGAATCTGTAAGGAATATCCCAAGGGACGATTTGATAGTGATGGATTCAAATAAAAACAATAAGACATCTAAGGATGGTGAGTTCATTCCATTTATCACCAAATATAATGCCATGGCTCCAAAAATTACCCAAATAATTAAAAAAACACTGGGGAATTCTACAGGGGGCAATGGCACTCAGTACTATAATACCTAAAAGTCCCCAAATAGTATTTAAAAGTGCTAACAACCTCAAACTACAACTCTCTCCCAGCTGTCCATTTGATGTGGTTAAAAAACCAAACACCACATGGTTGAGGGAACTCAATGGGTTCTTCACGTGTGGAAAGTGTATTGGCTGCCAATATAGCACCAAATGTAGAGATTTTAAATCTAATACAACAGGTGCTACATTTCCAATCAAGTCTTTTATAAATTGCAAAAGTTCGTTCACGGTGTACCTGTTAGAATGCCCCTGTGGGCTACAATATGTAGGGCAAACAGGTAGACCGTTAAAAAGACGTCTTGCAGAACATATTTATAACATTAAAAGGGGTCTCGAGACACATAGTGTCTCGAATCACTTTAAAGTGAAACATAATCAAAACCCTGAGGGATTAGTCTGCAAGGGTATAGATTGCCCCAAACAAAATTGGAGAGGGGGAGATAAAATCAATCTAATATCCCGGCGAGAAAGCTATTGGATATACACCCTAAAAACATTAACTCCAAAAGGTCTAAACATAGAGTTTGACCTGGCATCTTTTTTAAGGGATAGTTGATTGGATATCAAATATACCAATACAATTTTTCAGCCAATCTCACAAATTCTATCTGAGTCCTCTGTTCGTTAGTCCCATATACGATATATGGGTATGCCTTTGAGTTTCATTGATTTTAATAGAGTTTACTATAGCAGATTTTATATAACCAATTCTTAAATTTATATTATTAATTTGTTTTATGTACACTAATGTTTTTATTATATTATTTTTGTATTCATTTTATTAATGGTATTATCTGTGTTTTGTATTATTGTATACCATACTGTGGGAAGATTGTATTTCATGATATGATATATTAATCTTGTTGTAGCAATCTTGTAACAAGCAGTTACGACGGTTAGGAGCATGCAATGATAACAATAGCACTTTAGTCAATTAGCCAGACACCCTTTAGGAGTAATTATCCTATCAGGGCTTAGTTCTGGCCAACCAGTTTTGCTTAAATAGCACTCTTTGGCATCAAAGCTCCATTATCCCTGAGGAAGTGACGTCAGGAGTCATGAAATGCGCATAGGGTGGAGCTTAGTTGCACGCATTGCCACGTGCTAGTACCAGCTGAGGAGGTTGCTGTGGATGGTGACGTCATCTGAGGTGGACCTGGCGCTCTGAATTGCGGCCGCGAGGAAGAGGTACACGCGGGATCCAGCCTCCACACACACCACGGTTCAGCCCCTCAGGCCTGCGGACGGCACGTTGTAATTCGTGTAGTAAGATCTTCTAGCATGTGAGTGCATTGACTGTTGATCTTTTTAGTGTTTTTATTATTAAATTGTACTGTACTACACTATTGGTATTTATCTTTTGTATACCACTGGGCTTATTGGCTGTTTGTGGAGCGGGAGCACTGCATTTGGAGAATCCAAGTCAACCCTGCGAGAGATGCATACCTCCGGTTAAAGATACCTTTCAAGGCTTGTCTGCATCTATTTAGATGTAAGTACCTAGCAGCTGTGTGGATGAGGTTTCGATATACATAGGGTACTGCGCAATGGTCTCCTGTTCTCTCTGATTACAGATATCTGATTATCGGATGAGAAGCAAGAGGACAGACTGTGAAAATCTAAGAACTGTTCCTTCAAAAACCAGGACTAATATATCAGGTTCACGCACTTGATAGTGCGCCAAGGACTTTGTTCTCTGTACTAACACTTGTTTACAGCTATATGGAATAGCTTGTTTATAGTCCTAGGCAGCCTCTCTATTCCCTTACCCTCCCTCAATTTGGTGGTTTATGGGCTAATGTGTTAAGTGGTTATCCTTACACAGGATGGATATATTATTTATCACAATAATTTGTTATTCACTATAATTCATTTTATTTAATCATTGTATACACTATATACATTATATTCACAATAGGTTGAGCGCTTGGATTGTAGTTTAATTTCTTTTCTTCACTATGTTGGATGTAGCATTGGGCTTCTCTGTCGTCTGTTGTATCAAAACCAAAAGTCTTAAGATTTTTAAACTAAAACCTCAACCTGATTTAGAGAACAAGCCACGACGCAAGGCTTAGGACCCAACTCTAGGGCTTTCTCACCACTTTCTCTGTTTTTTCAGTTACTGATGCAGCGGTCGTTATTCGAACACATCACTGCGCTGATTTTTAGTTCTCTGCTGTTCCCCATGCACCATTAACCCTCTGATCTACAGTCTGAGGAACGCAGGCATGGAAACTGCGCTTGGAAAACTTATATCGCTGACTTGGAGTTATTCCGACACATAAAAAGGATCAAATATTAAAGAGAGTGTCTACTTATTAGCATCCACTGGTATTCGGGGTGTTAAAAGGTTTGGATCTTATGCCAATCTTTAAATCAGATGAAATGATCTCATTATTGTACATAAAACATTTGGCCAGTGATATAATTCAATGTCGCAGCTTAATTTTAATGGCACCTCCCCCCAGAGCTCACTCCTCCTCCTTCACCTTTTTAACTTGGGAGGTCTTTCCATTTTGCTGCAGGAAAAGGACCTATAATGGTTCTTCCCCTTAAGTATCAGCCACAAAGCTACTCATATACTTTGATAAGGAGATGTGTTTAAAGATGGGTCTTAAAGGTGGATAGAGAGTGAGCTAGTTGTATATTGGGTGGATGGTCATTCCAGAGGTGCGGGGCAGTCAGTGAGAAAGGTTTATGGTTTTAAAAGTGAAGAGGAGTGAGTGTGTAATCCAGGATTTGATAGGAAGCCAGGAGAGGGATTTCAGCAAGGGAGACGCTGAGACAGATTTAGGAAAGAGTAGAGTGATTCTGGCAGCAGAGTTTAGGATAGATTGTAGGGGAGACAAGTGAGAGGCAGGAAGGCCAGACAGCAGGAGGTTACAGTAATCGAGATGGGAGAGAATGAGGGCCTGAGTCAGAGTTTTTGTAGTCGAGGAACAGAGGAAAGGCTACCTTTTGCATGTGAGAGAGAAGTAGAGTGTGACCCCTAGGCAGGGTGCTTAGGCTACTGGGTGTATGATAGTATTTACAACAGTAATGTGGAAGGAGGTGGTAGGGCCAGGTTTGGGAGGAAGCATGAGGAGCTCTGTTTTTGCCATGTTAAAGTTTAAGTCGGCGGAGGGCCATCGAGGATGATATAGCAGAGACATTCAGAATCTTTGGTCTGTACAGCAGGTGTAAGGTCAGGGCTTGAAATGTAAATGTGTGTGTCATCAGTATAAATGTGATATTGGAACCCAAGAGATCCTTCAGGTCAAGCTGATCTCCCCTGTGATCTTCAAACAAAGATCCTTTCACCCAACTCTATGGATCCTGTAACATGACATATACACCCATCCATTTCTAACATTCTCTACTGTACCATGACTTCTCCTCTGGCTGTTGCTGTTTGCATCACTTTTCATCAGTTCTTTCATTTAATTTTTTTATAAAAAGCTGTTTTCTGTCATTTCTTAAATCTCCATTATTTTGTGCAACACTGGATTTCCCAGCACAGTTCTGCAATATCTGCTTCTTAGAATAAGTGCACTATAACTTTCCAGGAAGCCCCGGAGATAAGTGCAGGGCGGCAGGACTAAGGTCCCAATCAGAGGTGTCTGGTGAAGTGGAAAGGATAGGGTTAAGTGAGAAGGGTGTGTGTGTGTGGGGGGGGGGGGTGAGATGGGGGGGCAAGGGATACATAGTAGGGGAAGTTGATTGTTCCTGGATTTGACAGTGTGTGTGTATATATATACTTAATCCACTACAAAATAGTGAACAATAACAACAATAGAAAAATATATTAAAAACAAGGAAAATACCTGTATAAAAACTGTACAGATCCCTATCAAATCCCCAGAAAGACATTAACTAATGCCCCAATGGGAGGCCTACCTTTATGGAAGTTATATTCTATTTAAGACATGTGTAACGCTCGTTCGTGTCTGGTCTGACCCACCCAATCTCACATTGGCCCCTGTGGTCTATTCAGCCCCATTACATGCGTGTGTCTGGTGGTGCACCTGTAGGCAACAGGACTCCTGAGTCTCCCGCATGATGGTATTCGGGGATGTCAATCAAGACAGGTAGCTGAGGTAGTGTGTGCGAGTCCTACTTACAGTACATCCAGTGCAGCACCTCCATCTCATCAGGATCCCTGCGTCCGCATGGGGATGGCTCTGATGAGGAACTCCTCTGTGGTGCCCTCCTCTGTGGAGTAACTTCACACTCACACACGGGGGTTGTTGTGAACCAGGGCATCTTTATTTGCATGATGGTATGGGCAAGCTGCCCCCCACAGCTAGCAGCTCAGCCGCTCAGCCGCTCATCTCTTTGCTGCACTCCATTAGGAAGGTCCCTTCTCCTCTAATAGAGTTGCTCTCCACCTCTCCTCTCAAAGAGATTCCCCAGCTTGTCTCTGTCTGCTCTGAGCTGCACAGACTCCTCTGTCTGCTGTGAGCTCCTCTTACTCTCTCCTGTCTGCTGCACTGACTCTCAGCTCTTTCTGTCTGTCAGCTGCACTGACTCACAGCTAGCATGAGACCCCTGCAACACTGTTGCAGACCTCCACGTGCCTCTCACTGACTGAGTCAGAACAACAACAGGAAATGACCTCCTAACTTTTGGCAGTGCTGTGTCTTATATCACCCGCCAGAGGACAAACATGCTCTGTGTCACTAAGGGTGGACATAAAGCATGTCGTCACTTCCTTTGGGACATATGACACCTCACCAGGGTTTGAGGGCAAACCTCCATGATTGTTGCTGGCAATCCTGCATACTTACCAGGTTTACTGCCAGCATGAGAAAGAGATATGTACACCACTTTTGCACATGGCTACACATGTTTATTAAACTCTCCTTGGAGCATCCATAAGGAGATGTATAGGCTGCAAAAATCTCTCTATATTATTAGTTGGAACTATATACAGGCAGGTGACAAAGCACGCCCCACCTCCCCACCCCCCTCCTCACACTGTCACCTACCTTACCTTCCCAGCATCCAACGCAGGCTCTTGCGGGGGCATCTGCCACCCCCCCCCCCTGTCGGCCCATCTGTAGCAGGCTCCGGAGGGGTCGTCAGCAGCCACCCCCCTGTTGACCCGTCTGCAGTAGGCTCCTGCGGGGCCATCCGCAGCCCCACCCCCCAGTCATGCCATCTGCAGCAGCCAGCAGGCTCCTCCCGGTTGAGGTGCTGCAGGCTCCCCCCCCATGTGTCTTCGGTAATTCTGCTTTTTGTTTAATATGTATTGGGGGTTAGGTGTACTTTTTATATTTATTGGGGCAGTGGGGGTCTTTTTTTTTTTTTTTTTTAACTTTCTTTTTATTTATTTTCCAAAACATATCATATTCATGACATTACATTATTCTGTCCTGGTGGACAGACTCTTCAACAGAGATACAACATTTAACCGAAGTGGGGGGGGGAAGACGACAAGACGTAGACAGATGGGGATAGGGAGGAAAGAGGGAGAGGGAAGAAATAAGGGGGGGAGGGGGATTAGGGAAGGCTAACCCCTTTATATCTTGCGTCTCTTTGTGCGAGGGTTGGTCACCACCGACTTTCCCTGTTGTGTCTCTCCCTTATGTTAGGGTTGTGGATTTCCCGCTTGCTCCCGCCTACTGGTACGGGGATGTTTATCGTCGAGTCCCTTCCTCGCATCCAAGGAGAACTCATTTTAACCTATCAAAGCCAGACGGTGGCATTACTCACCCCGGGGATATCTGTCTGGGCTAGCCATGGTAGCCAGACTTTTTCGAATTTTGAGCCAGTGTCACTACACTGGCGACACACTTTATTCGAGCTTGGCTAGTCCCACGAATTCGGGTATACCCGGGTGTATTGAGGTTTGTGACTGTTTTCTGCCCGAGTGCATTGAGTTATTTTCCAAGCAGGGATTGAAGCATTTTATTCCCGCTGGCTGCAATACTGCACAGTATATATATATATATATACTGCATTACAATTCATGAATTTATGCCATCTGGTAGACATGCGAAGCATTGCAGCCTATTAAATCCTAATCATTATCATTTAACAGATCAGCCGCCCATCAGCCAGGCATGAACCCAGGCTGGGAAGGCAAACACAACGGGGCTTGTCAGAGGTGAGGAGCGGCGCATTCCAGGTATCTGCCAGGTACATACCGGGTATTTGCTCGAATAAAGTGTGTCGGTGCAGTAACTAGGCTTGTTAACTTTTCCATCTGGCATACGAACCAAATTCGATTTCTAATTTTGTCTATCGATGGAATTGCGTTCTGGTTCCACAGTGCTGCAGTCTCGCATCTCATAGCTGTTGCAAAATGTGTTATTAGTTTGTTTCTCGTTCGTGAGACTTCGTCTGTGGGTTTGCCTAATAGGAACAGCCACGGGTCTAGCTAGATTTGGAGGCCCAAGATCCTCTGTAGCGAATCTCGAATCTGTTGCCATACTGGCATAAGCTTCGGGCAGGACCACAGCCGTGGGCAGAGCGGGGAAGCGCCTTTGATAAATTTAGCTAATCGGGTTGGGGTGAGGTACCACCTCAACAATACCTTATATGAGTTCTCCTTCAATGTTGTGCAAATCGAGCTACTCGCTGCTGCTTGAAAAATAGCCTTCCAGTCCTCGTCCTCTAGTGTTTCGTGTAAGTCCGCCTCCCATTGACTCATAAATCTGGGTCTGTTGGTATCGTCTTTGTCAGAACCGACCACATTCCTGTATAGAGTGGAGATCAGTCCCCGCGTGTCTGTGCCCCGCACGCAGAGCCGTTCAAAATTCGTTAAGGGTGGTCTCACCGTGTTTGTATTGTAAAATGCCCTGACCTGGAGGTATCTAAGAAATTCTGTGTTGGGGATGCCTGTTTCCGACTTTAATTGGTCAAATGATTTAATAGTGTTGCTGCCCTCCAGGTCTTTCAATCGATTAACCCCTAGTTGTCGCCAGAGCCTGAAATTTTCACCCTCAAGCCCAGGAGCAAAATCCGGGTTACCATACAGAGGTGCCATTAATGTGTGTTTAGAAGTCAATGAGCCACTATGTTTAGACCCCTCCCAGACCGAGAGCGAGTTGAGCACCGATGCTAAAGGCTCTTTTATAACCTTCACCCTTTTCTTAGGGTACCAGATTAGATCCCTGAGCTCCAGTAGGGCACACAGCTCTCTCTCCAGTGCCACCCACCTTCGTAGCCCTGGGTCTCCGTGACATTGTGTAATTTGGCACAACTGCGTCACTTTATAATAGGACAACACGCATGGCACTGCCAGCCCTCCCGCTTCTTTGGGTTTGTGCATAATAGCTGCTTTGACCCTTGGTTGTTTGCCTTTCCAGATAAATTTAGTAATAGAGTTTTGTAAATCTTTGATCTCTGATCTCACTACGGGTATCGGGAGCATTTGAAACAGATAGAGTATCCGGGGGAGAATGTTCATCTTAACGCTGTAGATGCGGCCTAGCCATGAAATACCAAATGCCGACCAGTCTCTTAATTCTTTTTTTAGAGTCTTCAATAGACTGGGGTAATTGGCTTGATATAGGGAGGCTATATTTTTTGTAAGATGCACCCCTAGGTATTTTATGGACTTGGACTGCCATTTAAACTCAAAATTGAGTTCTAGTAGTTTCTGCATCTCGTCAGGGATGTTCAAGCCTATCGCCTCAGTTTTCGTCTGGTTGATCTTAAAACCTGAGATCTGATTGAACCGCCCCAAGAGCGCAAACAGATTGGGGAGGGAGGTGAGCGGCTTAGTAATTGTCAGGATAATGTCGTCTGCATATAACGCTAACTTGTGTTCCTGCGAATGTATTTGGACCCCATAATGTCTCTATTACTACGTATGTGTGCTGCTGTTCAATGCATAAGGCAAATTGCAGGGGGGATAACGGGCACCCCTGCCTCGTCCCACTTTTAATTGGAAACAGCTCTGAGGGGTAGCCTTGGTGCATCACCTTCGCTGCCGGTGCTGAATATAATGCTTTTATTGCCCTGAGGATCTTTTCCCCGAATCCAAATGCCCCAAGCGTGGTCTCCATGTATGGCCAGTCAATCCTGTCAAAGGCTTTCTCCGTGTCTAGACTTAACACCAAGCTCCGAACCTTGTTGGTGTTGACAAAATCAACTATATCAATTACTCTTCTTGTATTGTCGACCGCTTGTCTATCTCTAATAAAGCCAACCTGGTCCGGATGGATCAGCCCCGGCAGGACGACGCTTAATCTATTGGCCAGTAGTTTAGAATAGATTTTAACATCCGAATTAATCAATGAGATCGGCCTGTAGCTTTGGCAATTTGTGGGATCTTTGTCTTTTTTGTATATCAAGGAGATTGACGCCTGGAGCATCTGCCCCGGGAAAGGCTCACCCGCCAAGACCCCATTATATAGCCGGAGCATATGAGGGGCTAGTGTGTCTATGAATTTTTTATAGTATAGGTTGGAGAACCCATTTGGGCCCGGGGCCTTGGAGGACTTTAAGCTTTTGACTACTGCCGTCAGTTCCTCTCGTGTGAAATCCCCCTGTATCGCCTCTCGCTCCAATCTGCCCAACTGAGGCAATGCAGCTTCAGATAGAAACTCTTGTAATATGCCCGACGTCTTCACATTATGAGTCACCTTCTCCCCGTTATGCAGCCGTGCATAATATTGTCGAAACTCCTCAACAATAACTTTGGGGTTAGAGGAAGTCTCCCCTGATTTAGTTCTGATTGTTTGTATATTATAATTTGGTTGCCTATTGCGAAGTCGGGTGGCTAGCATCGTGTCCGGCTTGTTGGCTTTCTCATAAAATTTTCTATGTGTCCAACTCAGGTCCCTCTCGGCCCTGGAGGTGAGGAGGAGGCCAAGCTCAGTCCTTACGTCCTTCAGCTCCTTTAGGGTATCCCCTCTGCCTGATCGGTTATGCAGTACAGAGAGCTGTATAATTGTGCTGATTTGGCATCTCTCTGTTTTTTCCTTTTGGCAGCTATGCTTATAAGCACCCCCCTCATCGTGGCTTTGTGAGCCTCCCACAACAACGTGTGGGATTCCACACTGCCCAGGTTGGTCTGAAAAAATTGTTTAATCTCCTCCTTAACTACTTTCTCTAATTCTGGTATCTTAATCAGTGATTCTTTAAGTTTCCAGTTTGCACCCGGGCTAATGGGCCTAATTTGTGTGCATCTCAGCTCTACTGATGCATGATCCGACCACGTAATGTCGTGGATTTTGGAGTCGGAGATCTGTGGGACCATTCTACTAACACAACGTTTCGACCGTGATGGTCTTTTCAAGTGACAATGGTATTGTCACTTGAAAAAGACCATCACGGTCGAAACGTTGTGTTGGCTCAATAAATGAGTTTGGATTTGCTAAATCCGTTGTGCCCTCTGTTCCTTTTACTATGTATCCAGGACTGACTGCAGGCTTTCGTTCTAACATTGGAGCACCGGTAATTGTATCATTTTTCTATTTTTGAGGTGTGCAGCACTCCTCTCTATTATCTGGACCATTCTACTAGACACGAAAAAGTGGTTGATTCTGCTGTAGCTGTCGTGTGGGTTCGAGTAAAAAGTATAACTCCGCTCACCGGGGTGTTGTTCCCTCCAAATGTCTATCAGACTCCCTCGCCTGAGGCCCTCCAACAATGGGCCGTTCCCCTCTTGCCTGTGTTTTTGCTGTCTGGGTGTTCTATCTACTCTGGGGTCTAACACCTTGTTAAAGTCCCCTGCTAGGATTATGTTCCCTTCTGCCCATCTTTGCAATTTCAGGAAAAACTCGTTAAAGAACTGCGGCTCGTTCTCACACGGTGCATATACACAGGCTAACGTAATCCTACACTGCTGTAGAAGCCCTTCTAAGATGAGGTATCTCCCCTTTACGTCTCTTTAAAAATTTTCTACCTGGAACGGGAGTCTATTACTAAATACAATTGCCACCCCTTTCTTTTTCTCCTTAGCGGAGGCCAGGAAGAACTGCCGGTATCCTTTGTCTAGAAAGCTGGGGCTACTTTGCTTACTAAAATGAGTCTCCTGTAGGAAAACTACATCTGCGTTCCTCCGTTTAAATTCGGAGAAAGCTACCCTGCGTTTTTTTTGGGCTGTTGAACCCCTTAACATTCTGGGAGATCAGTGTTACAGCCATTTGTGTGTGGGGTGTTAGTTGCTGTGTGTGATTTGGGGCAGGTTCTTACCCGAGGGAGATCGCGTTCGTAGGTGGTGACTTCTTTGGTGATGGTTCACTCTCGCTCTTGCTCCTCCATGGTGGGGGTAGGGTACATTGAGGGGAGGAGACACTGGGGAAAAGCAAGGGGAACAACAAACACGTAAACAATTAGAAAGAACCTTGGTAGCCTCTAGGGGCCCCAGGTTCATTGCCCGGTGGTAACTCCGCCTCTCTGGACCCACCTCCCTCCCAGTCCAGAGCCATGGTCTCAACTGCCGACCATGTGTTCCCGGGACTTTTGCAGGGATGTGAGGGACACCCACGCCCCTGTCACCGAAGCGCATGCCTGCGGGGAGGAATTGTGGTGTACTCCAATCCACCCGCCGACATCTACCGTCCATCTTCGTGCCCGCCACCTCTGAACCCGGTGGTATTCAACTACATAACAAAGTTTTAATATGCCTGTCTTGTATCCTCCTGGGGGGACCACTGTGTCCTTGAATACCCCCTCCCTGCTGCCTTCTGGTCTGGTTCTTATCCGGGGACCTATCCAACTGCCCCCCCTCTGAGCTGTTGTACCTCCGCCCCCTCCGCTGCTGGGCTCCCTAGGACTCATGTCCACCTGACTACCTCACTCCCTTCTCCCGTAGGGGTTGCACTCTCCTCTTCCTAGGCCCTCTCATATTGTTTGCGCCCTATGCTCCTTCGAGGTCTCATCCTGAGTCGCATCTCTCCCTCCCCGGGTGCCTGCTATGTCTTAACCTCCCTCGTTCTGTGGTGTGGGGGTGTGGGAGGGGGGCTCTGCCTCTCGGCGGTACCGTCCAGATCACTGTTCCCCTCTCCGGCAGCGAAATTCGCATACCCCTGCCGGAGGGGAGCCCCCGGCACCGCACTTCCGGTTCACCGTCACTTCCGCATCCGGGTCCCCGCCCCTCCACCGTGTCACATCCGCCTCCGCTGCTCCGTCTCGTCATTCGGAGGCTGGCTGTGGGCGGGGACGGACGTCCCCCTGGGCGTGCTCGTGCTGCTCCACACTCTGTCCCGGAAAATCCTAAGCCGCCATGGATATCGGTCCGCCGACCGTCCTTCTTCCTCAGGTGAGTCCCAGAACGCCATTTTATTTTGTTTTTGGAGGCAAATTTCCGCATCTTTGTTTTATATGTTGTAGGGGGATTTTCTCTCCGCTGGAGCTCCTGTCATGCTTCTTTTGTAGTCCGCACAGGCCTGCGGACCAAACTAAGCAATGCTGGCAAAATCTTTAACTTGGAACATAACTCGTTAACTTTGTGAATCATCTGCCATTTCCGCAGGGGACTGGGTGTCTGGGACAGCCCTTTCTTTGCGGCGTTCTGTCGACACGGTTTCCCATTCCGCTAGTCGTGGCCGCTGTGTCTCTGGGCCCCCCGATTCAGGAACTGCAGCAGAAATTCCTAGTTTTTTGAGGAAGGTCTTTATTTCTGCGAGATGTTTCAACACGTGGGGGCGGACATTTCGGATAACCACGAGGGCAAACGGAAAAGCCCATTGGTAGCGGACCTCTCTGTCTCTCAGCACCCGAGTGATCGGCTGCAGGGCCCTTCGCCGTGCCAGTGTTATCGGGGAAAGGTCTTGATAGACTGCCAGTGAGAGACCCTCGAAGGACATCGTGGGGGTTGATCTAGTGATTTTACAAATCTCATCTTTAGTCTTATAATGGTGCAGCCTGAGGATCACATATCTGGGAGGGTTGTTGGGAGTGGGGCGCGACCGCAGGGCACGGTGGCAGCGATCCATCAATAGCTCAGCCTCCGTCTTGCCGGGCATGATAAAGGTCATCCATCTGCTTATCAGCTCCTCTGGGTCCAGGATCTCCTCGGGGATGCCCCTGATCCTCAGGTTGTTACGCCGGTCTCGGTTTTCACCGTCTTCTTGCCGGTCTTCCAGCTCTGCCACTCTGGCTTCCAGGTCCCCCAACCTTTTGCTCGTTTCCCCGTGGCATCGTGCGCTTTCCTTCATCTTTTCCTCAAGTTCATTGGTGCGTGCTCCAATTTGCTGAATATCCTTGCGAAGGCTCTCAACCTCCCCTCTGAAAAATGTTTTTAAGTCAATGAGGAGCCGGGCTATTTCTTTCTTTATCACGCCGGTTTGCTCCGCTGATGCCCCCTCCACCTCCGGGGCAGAATCCAAATCTGACACCGCCGGAGTCCCCTCTGGCCGTGCTTTACTTCCCCCAGTGAAGTAGGAGCGCACGTCTGTCTTGCGCTTGTTTTTCAGCCTAGTTGTCGCCATGGCTCCTCGTGCTTAGTATTTTATTAATCAGTGCGACTTCACGGTCCCAATGCTGTGTTTGGGTCCCGGGTGGCTGCGCCGAAAATTCCTTTAATTAGCTTAGAAATGCCGACGGGTATTGGAGCCTCTGCTTTACACCTCCTGCACCATGCCCGCCACACATGCGCCCTTAGTGGGGGTCTTTTTAAAATGTGTTGGGGTGACGGTGGTCTTTTTAATATGAATTGTACCCAGGCAGTCACCCACCCAGTCAGTCACCCAAACAAGGTCAAGTCAGTCACCTACCCAGTCAGTTACCTACTGACCCAGTCACCCAGTCAGTCAGTCACCCACCCAGTCAGTCATCTACCAAAGTCAGTCACCCACCCAGTCAGTCATCTACCAAAGTTAGTCACCCACCCAGTCAGTCACCCACCCACACAGTCAGTCACCCAGTCAGTCATTCACTCACCCAGTCAATCACTTACCCAGTCAGTCACTCATCCACCCAGTCATTCAGTCAGTCACCCACCCAGTCAGTCAGTCACCCACCCAGTCAGTCAGTAACCCACAGTCAGTCACCCAGTCAGTCAGTCACCCAGTCAGTCAGTCACCAAGTCACTTACCCAAGCAGTCACTCACCCACCCACCCAGTCATTCAGTTTGTAACCCACCCAACCAGTCAGTCACCCAGTCAGTCAGTAACCCACCCAGTCAGTCAGTCAGTCACCCACCCAGTCAGTCACCCACCCAATCAGTCACCCATCCAGTCAGTCACCCACCCAGTCAGTCACCCACCCAGTCAGTCAGTCACCCAGTCAGTCACCCACCCAGTCAGTCACCCACCCAGACAGTCACCCACCCAGTCAGTCAGTCACCCAGTCAGTCACTGCATCACCCACCCAATCAGTCACCCACCCAGTCAGTCAAGTGTCAGTCAGTCACCCACCCAGTCAGTTACCCACCCATCCAATCAGTCACCCACCCAGTCAGTCACCCACCCAGTCAGTCAGTCACCCAGTCAGTCACCCAGTCAGTCAAGTGTCAGTCATTCACCCACCCACCCAGTCAGTTACCCACCCATCCAGTCAGTCGCCCAGTCAGTCACCCACCCAGTCAGTCAAGTCAGTTACCCACCCACCTAGTCAGTCAGTCACCCACCCAGTCAGTCACCCACCCAGTCAGTCAGTCACCCAGTCACCCACCCAGTCACCCACCCACAAAGTCAGTTACCCACCCACCTAGTCAGTCTGTCACCCACCCAGTAAGTCACCCACCCAGTCAGTCGGTCAACCACCCAGTCAGTCATGTGTCAGTCAGTCAGTCACCCACTCAGTCAGTCAGTCACCCACCCAGTCAGTCACCCACCCAGTCAGTCACTTACCCAGTCAGTCAGTCACCCAGTCAGTCATCCACCCACCCAGTCAGTCACCCACCCAGTCAGTCACCCACCCAGTCAGTCACCCACCCAGTCAGTCAGTCACCCAGTCAGTCACCCACCCAGTCAGTCTCCTGCCCAGTCAGTCATCCACCCAGTCAGTCACCCACCCAGTCAGTCAGTCAGTCACCCACCCAGTTAGTCACCCACCCAGTCAGTCACCCACCCTGTCAGTCAGTCACAAAGTCAGTCACCCACTCAGTCAGTCAGTCACCCACCCAGTCAGTCACCCACCCAGTCATTCACCCACCCAGTCAGTTAACCACCCACCCAGTCAGTCACCCACCCAGTCAGTCACCCACCCGGTAATCACCCACCCAGTCAGTCACCCACCCAGTAATCACCCAGTCAGTCATCCACCCAGTCAGTCATCCACCCAGTCAGTCATCCACCCAGTCACCCACCCAGTCATTCACCCACCCACCCACCCACCCAGTCAGTTAACCACCCACCCAGTCAGTCACCCACCCAGTCAGTCAGTCACCCGGTAATCACCCACCCGGTAATCACCCACCCAGTCAGTCACCCACCCAGTCAGTCATCCACCCAGTCAGTCATCCACCCAGTCAGTCATCCACCCAGTCAGTCACCCACCCAGTCAGTCATCCACCCAGTCAGTCACCCACCCACCCAGTCAGTCACCCACCCAGTCAGTCACCCAGTCAGTCACCCACCCAGTCAGTCACCCACCCGGTAATCACCCACCTGTCAGTCATCCACCCAGTCAGTCATCCACCCAGTCAGTAAGTCAGTCACCCACCCAGTCAGTCCCCTGCCAAGTAGTCATCCACCCAGTCAGTCACCCACCCAGTCTGTCACCCAGTCAGTCACCGAGTCAATCACTCACCCACCCAGTCAGTCAGTCAGTCACCCACCCAGTTAGTCACCCACCCAGTCAGTCACCCACCCAGTCAGTCACCCACCCGGTAATCACCCAGCCAGTCAGTCACCCACCCGGTAATCACCCACCCAGTCAGTCATCCACCCAGTCAGTCATCCACCCAGTCAGTCATCCACCCAGTCAGTCATCCACCCAGTCAGTAAGTCAGTCACCCACCCAGTCAGTCATCCACCCAGTCAGTCACCCACCCGGTAATCGCCCACCCTGTCAGTCATCCACCCAGTCAGTCATCCACCCAGCCAGTCACCCACCCTGACAGTCACGCACCCAGTCAGTAAGTCAGTCACCCAGCCAGTCACCCACCCTGACAGTCACGCACCCAGTCAGTAAGTCAGTCACCCACCCAGTCACCCTGTCAGTCAGTCACTCAAAGACTAGTCACACACTCACCAACCTACCCACTCAGACTAGTCACCCACTCACCCACCCAGACAAGTCACACGCTCACCCAGCCACCTACCCAGACTAGTCCCACACCCACCCACCAAGACTAGTCACACACTTACCCACCCACCCAGACTAGTCACACAATCACACACTCAATTCTTATTAAGAATTTATGCAATTTTTTTAAATTGGGGGCGGGGCTAGGTGGCAAGTAGATTTTTTGGTTCGGCGAGTAGATTTTTGTGTGACTTGTCAAGCACTGGGTATAGCAGTGTGTGTCACTAGGTATATGGGTATAGCAGTGTGTGTCACTGGGTATATGGGTATAGCAGTGTGTGTCACTGGGTATATGGGTATAGCAGTGTGTGTCACTGGGAATATGTGTATAGCGGTGTGTGTCACTGTGTATATGGTATAGCAGTGTGTGTTACTGGGTATAAGGGTATAGCAGTGTGTGTTACTAAGTATAAGGGTATAGCAGTGTGTGCCACTAGGTATATGGGTATAGCAGTGTGTGTCACTGGGAATATGTGTATAGCGGTGTGTGTCACTGGGTATATGGTATATCAGTGTGTGTTACTGGGTATAAGGGTATAGCAGTGTGTGCCACTAGGTATATGGGTATAGCAGTGTGTGTCACTGGGTATATGGGTATAGCAGTGTGTGTCACTGGGAATATGTGTATAGCAGTGTGTGTCACTGGGTATATGTGTATAGCGGTGTGTGTCACTGGGTATATGGTATAGCAGTGTGTGTCACTGGGTATATGGGTATAGCAGTGTGTGTTACTGGGTACATGGGTCTAGCAGTGTGTGTCACTGGATATATGGGTATAGCAGTATGTGTATATCGGTCTGGTGGTTTGCTCTTATGGAATGTTGCTTTGGAGTTTGGATTGGCTCACCACAGGTGGTGGGTGGTATACAATTAGTGCTGTAAGGTCCTCTTAATTTATGTATAAGATTGAGAATTGTATTTATTCTGGTTATTTTCACCCACATTTGTGTCCTGCTGTTCTGTGTGTAGCAGTGGAACATGGGGGGGGGGTGTGGGGGGTGGGATGTCTATGTCCGCAAGGACATTATGTGACAAACATGACTGAGCCTTATTGCTGTGTGCTATATATCAAAACATACAGAAAGGCAGCAGCACTATAATCACAGCTCTCAGAACTGAGCCATTAGTGCTCTGTTCCCAAATGGACAGCTGTGTCCGTGACGGATTTATCCCTTTGGGTCTCATCAAAGATCCTAATTAAACAGAGGAGAAGCGGCTCACCACTCGTATAAAAGCCCCTGGCTGGTAATGTATGTTATTCCCATCGCTACCTGACTCTGTCCTGGTGTGGAATACACCAGCTGCAAATCACTCTTATTGTGCAGGAGAACATCTCTACTCATAATGTGAGGATATTTTGGGGAATTCTTCAGTGAATATAAGATGTGGGAGACGCAGCTCTGGGTAAGGGGGAATCTTCCTATTCTGTGTTACTGCACTGGGACCCCCCTCACAGTTAGTTATATTACTCCTTCCAACAATATTACAATGTGAAATAAGCTTCAGTTATTCAGTAACACTGCAATTATATTATGTTATGTTTTCTGTTACTAAATAACCACATATAAATAATATAATGATTCAATTACTTTAACATGCCTCAGCTGTTAAAATGTATCACAATTATTTCAGCATTTAGAACATTTTGTAAACACAAGTCTCTTCTTGTGGGGAAACTGGAATTATTCAGAATATCTGAGCAGATTCTGTTACTGAAAACAACAATGAATGGTAAAATAATACTCAGTATAGTATACGTACAATACTCAGTATAATACTCAGTATAGTATACGTATAATATTCAGTATAATACTCAGTATAGTATAATACTCCGTATAATACACACTATAGTACAGTATCAGTATAATACTCAGTATATAAGTCTAATAGTATAAGCATCATACTCAGTATAGTATAAGTATAATACTCCGTATACTACTCAGTATAGTATATGTATAATACTCAGTATAGTATACGTATAATACTCCGTATAATACTCAGTATACTGTAGAACAGTATCAGTATAATACTCAGTATATAAGTATAATACTCAGTATAAAACTCAGTATAAAGCTGTGAGATCAAAACAGGAGTATTGCCATTATACAGTATATTAATATGCTGAATTCTGTAATATACTAATCTCTTTAGTTTACAGAACATCTTTCTAACACTAGACCTTTTTGTTTGTAATGAATAATAAGAGAACATTTCTCATGACATTCCTTAAATAACAATGCTGGGTTACATAGAAACTGTCCTCTGAATGACCTGCTACAAACTTGGTTACAGTGGATCCCAGCTGGAAGTTTCCCCAATACGTACAGAATAAGCAGGCGCTGGTACAGGGAAGGGTGCATGTGCAGAACTCGGGTACATGGAGTCATATGTAACACAGTCTGGAGAGCTGCAGAGTTGGCAAACTCCTTCACTGTCTGAGAAACACCCGGCAGAGATCAGGGAAAGTTTGGAGGACTTATGTTATGCCTTATGTTTCACTGGTTTCCCTCTCGGGTGTGGAAATGTCTTATAACAATATATAGGATACAGGTCACTGGACACTTTCTATGGTCTGAAAGTGGGTTGTATTTTTGAATTGGGGCACAGAGAGGGCACAGAGAGAGCACAGAGAGTAGGGTGACCAGATTTACAAAAGTAAAAACCGGGGCACATTAAATACATTTTTATAAAACAAATCACATCACCAACTGCGCCTCTTCTCCTTTCTGTCTCTCTGCCCTGCTCTGCTCCCCTTCTCTCACACACACCCCATTCTTCCTCCCTCATATCCCTCCATTCTCGTTCTCCCCCCTCCACCCCTACATTCTCATTCCACCCTTCCCATTTTCTTTCTCCCATTCTCTGTCTCTCCCCCATTCTCTGTCTCTCCCCCATTCTCTGTGTCTCTCTCTCCCCCATTCTTTGTGTCTCTCTCCCCCATTCTCTGTCTCTCTCTCTCCTCCATTCTCTGTATCTCTCTCTCCCCCCATTCTCTGTGTCTCTCTCTCCCATTTTCTGTGTCTCTCGCTCTCCCATTCTCGGTCTCTCTCCTCAATTCTCTGTCTCTCCCCCCCATTCTCAGTCTCTCTCTGTCCCCCATTCTCTGTCTCTCTCTCTCCCCCCCATTATATGTGTGTCTCTCTCTCCCCAATTCTCTGTCTCCCTCTCCCCCATTCTCTGTCTCTCTTTGTCCCCTATTCTCTGTCTCTCTCTCCCCCCCATTCTCTGTGTATCTCTCTCTCCCCATTCTCTGTCTCTCTCTCTCCCCCCCCACTCTCTGTCTCTCTCTCTCCCCCCCCCACTCTCTGTCTCTCTCCCCCATGCTGTCTCTGTGTCTCTCTCTCCTCATGTTGTGTCTGTCTCTCTCTCCCCCCATGCTGTGTCTCTCCCTCCCCATGCTGTCTCTCTCCCCATGGTGTCTCTGTGTCACTCTCTCCATGCTGTGTCTCTCCCTCTCTTCCTCCCCCTCATTGTGTGAGTTAGTGTGTGTGTCCCATTCTGGACCCTACCTGCATGGGGTAGCCATTTTGAGCCTTTGCAGCAGACACCGGAAGTTCTCACTGACACATCTGGGTCTCACTGCTGGGGCTCCGCAGCTCAGACCCGGCCACTGCTCTCCTCCCTGCATTATCTGCTCTCTGTTGCCCCCCACTGCTCTGATGGTCAAAACTGGGACAGCCACAAAAAAATGGACATTTTAAAGAATGTCGGGCAGCCGAGACAGGCATTAAAAAAAATGGGACTGTCCCGGCTAAACCGCGACATCTGGTCACCCTAACAGAGAGGGCACAGAGAGGACACCGAGAGAGGGCACAGCGTTCACACGTTATCATTGCAGCACGTGTATGTGGAAAAGCAATAAGGGCCAAATATGCTAAGCAGTGCTACATCATAAGGCACCTTCTGGCACATAAGACAATTAGTAATTTACCACTCACTTGAATTTATGGAATAAACTCTTGAAGTATTTGTTTGTTTTTGCTTTAACCATTAAGAATAATATCATTGTAGTCAGCACATGGTGTAAGATACACATTATTTTATAAAGTTCCCTTTGTCAGAATGCAGATTATTACCCAGCAAAACCCTATAAATACACACATTGACAACCAGTACGTGACAAGTACATTTATTTGACTTATAAAGGTTTATATAGTAAATTCACTGTAAGAATGAAGCCAGAGACATGTTCAGTATAGATCTAGTTTGTAGGAAGAATAGAGCAAGTTGGTTGCAGTGACCTGGCTGAGTAGCCGGTCTGTCGGTCGTGGCTTTGATGTTTGCACTGTTCTGCGGTTTCGTTCCAGGAACACCAGATAAAAAAAGGTTATTCACCGACTTTGGTTTTTCAGTTAAGTGATTAAGTTTATCTCTGATCCATTACTTGGATGATAATATTTCCCACCTACTCTCCTTGCTTTATAGCAACATCAGAACCGACCAACATACAGTATTCTCACTGAGGATGCAGGTATGTTATTCTATTTACACTTACCCATCACTGACCCGGTATACAATGCTTTACAATGTAATATTGTATAAGGAATCGATGCTCCAGGGTGCACATATACACTGGTACTTTATATAGACTGCATGCGTAATATGAGAACATTAGGGTAACACATGGAGGGGGGAAACAAAGAGTTAAAGGCCAGTTGGGATAACATAATATAGCTCATAATAATTCGAATGATTATAAATATTAGTATTGTCACGGGAGACCAGGACAAATACCCGGGATCAATATCGCCAGACAGAAACACGAGAGTTTATAAAATTAATTTATTGGAAAAGTATATACACAAAAGTACAAATACCTAGACAACACACATGCTTATCTGGGGAAACTGGGGGGATACCTTGCATACCTAGTGGCAGGGACCTCCTAGCATACGTTTCCCCTGTTCTCTCTTCTTGCTGGACTGGTTTTCAGGCCTGAGACCAGCAATGGAGAGGACACTGCAGTTTCTCCCTGTCACAGCCACACCTCTGTAACTCTCTGCAGACTCTGTCTGCTAGGACAAGGGTGAGCAAACTTTTTATGCCGTGTCCCCTTTTCATCCATGAAATTTCTCGAGGCCCCCTGCTTGATGTAATCAAAATCACAAGGCGTCAGCGCACATGAGCTGGTTCAGCCAATGAGGGTGAACCAGCTTTGTGACGCGTCCGCCACGCGTCTACAATCTCCTGCAGCCAAGTTCACAAATTGCTTGGGCTGCAGGCGTGCGTGCAGGCAGTATACTAGTATTGGATCACTGTTTATTGTATTGTTTGCTGGCATCTGTTAATATGTTTTTTTCTGGGTCACAAAGGCAATCCATTTGAGGGGGCATTCATCCACCTCTTCGCTACATCCCTTCCCCCCCCCCTCCTTTTTTCCTTCTCCCATTTGCTTTCCCAGTGTCATCCACTCCTACCTACCAGTATTATGTATTATTTATTTATTCCCGTTTTAAATGCTGCCCAGGGATCAGGGATCCCCATAACCAAACGCAAGGGGGTTACTGTTGGATCTCCCCTGCTGGTCAATACTCCCAAGTGACCCCCCTGACCCAAAGAATAACCCTCAGCCCCCAAAACTCATCCTCCTCCCAAGCCCCTCAATTCTGCCATCTCTGCCTGACCTTCATCCCTCCGTTTAGCTGGGGGAGCTGCGGGGGTTCTTCGTTGATCTCTTCCTGGTCCTGCTGGAGCTCCCTGGGGATAGGTGATCATGAGACAGGGGCGTGCTCCGGCTCCTCCAGATGTCACTGCGCTGGGGCGTGCTCCTCTCCTGGCCTCTTTGGAGCCATTTCTCTTCAGCCGCCATACCTCCGCAGCCCCCGCGCCCACCATGATGTTGACCGCCAGCTAGGGTGACCAGACTTTCAAAAGTAAAAACCGGGACACATCATAAAAAGTATTTATAACACAAATTACATCACTTAAAAATAAATATTATGATATTTGTCTAATAGCGTCCCCATTTATGCTGTATTATTTATCTCTCTCTCCCTACCACATCAGGACCTCTCCCCTCTTCCACAGTCTCCCTCTCCTCTTCCCCAGTCTCTCCCTCTCCCAGTGTTTCTCACTCCCTCCCCCCAGTGTGTCTCCCTCTCTTTCTCCCTCCACCTAGTGTTTCTCTCACTCCCCGCAGTGTCTCTCCCCGTGTCTCTCTCTCCATCACTCCCCCCCCCCATTCAGGGCCAGGTGCTGCCTACATGCCCAGTCCCTGGTTGGTGGGTAGCAATGTGCTGCCTACATGCCCAGGCCCTAATTGTTGTGTAGAAAGGTGCTGCCTACATGCCCAGGCCCTGATTGGTGGGTAGAACTGCAACATAACATTTGCAACATAACAAGGATACAAGGAAAGGTAACAGACCAAGTTGCAACAATCACATGCAAACATATAAACCCCTGATTCCTGGGGTGCTGGAACCAAACAAAGACATATACATACATATATACATAACATACAGTATATAAACCATATAGCATGATACAATGTACTGTATTACTGACAGGTGGGGTAATGGAAGGCTTAACCTTTATTAACAGCAACCATATTTACCCCGACCATCACAAGCTACATGTAATAATGGATTATACATTGGTGTAATGAGATATTACACAGTGCTTGCTAACTCTTTGTTACAGGTTTCAGTCCCTGGCATTGTTTATCTTCCTCATATACAAAGTGGTGCCATCTATCTTTGTACAGGTAATGAGTTCTCAGAACCAGACCGTCCTCACCGAAGTCCTGATCCTGGGGTTTCAGACCCTTCACAGCTATCGCATTTTACTCTTTACTGTGTTCCTTGTTATTTATATGCTGACCGTTTTCGGGAACCTCCTGATTATTATGTTGGTGTGGTCCTGTAAGCTCCTGCATTCTCCCATGTACTTTTTCCTCTGCAATCTCTCACTGTCTGAAATCTTGTTCACCACAAACATTGCCCCTAACATGTTGCATGTGCTATTGAGAGACAGGGTCACTATGTCTGTCACTGGCTGCTTCATACAGTTCTACCTGTTTGGTTCTCTTGCTGCAACAGAGAGTTTCCTTCTTACTGTGATGTCTTATGACCGATTATTGGCCATTTGTAACCCACTACATTATGCCCTTGTTATGGACTCCCGTTTCTGCCTCCACCTGGCTCTTAGCTCCTGGGCCGGGGGTTTTCTGATCATATCAATTACTTTAGGCTTTCTATCCAGAGTACGTTTCTGTGGCCTTCACGTCATTGACCATTTTTTCTGTGACTTTGCTCCTATTTTGAAGCTCTCTTGCTCTGACACCTCCACTGTGGAGATAGTGGTGTCCTTGCTCTCCTCTGCAGCCACTCTGTTCCCATTCCTCTTCATAACAGTTACATATGGCTGTATCATCAAAGCCATCCTCAGGATCCCATCAGCCAAGGGGAAGGAGAAAGTCTTCTCCACCTGCAGCTCTCATCTGGGGGTTGTGTCCACATACTATGCAACTATGATCATGGTGTATGTTGTTCCTTACAATAGTCATTCATTGCTAGTTAACAAGGTTCTATCCCTGCTTTATACTGTGGTGACTCCATTGGTAAACCCCATCATATACACCCTGAGGAATAAGGAGATCAAGGGAGCGTTGAACTTGGTCTCAAGTAGAAAATGGGCAGCACTGAAGTTTCATGAATGGTGGAGGTAAGAAAGACACAAGGATTGTAAAGCTCCCGCTGAATTATTGTGCTGAACTGCCACTCTGTTCTCACATATGACATTGATATACATCAGAACTATTGCAATGCATTCAAACTACAGTAAAGGCATTTTACAATAACGGGATTAAATAAACTTGGCACAAACCAATAAGAACTGGAGATCAAAACATAAACACAAGATCTATATGGGATTTGTAAGGTACAGTGTTTAACAATCATACCATTTATTTTATTCCCTTCCAGAAAAGAAGAGATTTTTAATTCTTCTGGCCTTCAAGTAGACAAAACCTCAGAACCAAGAAGGCAAAAAATACTTTAAAATAAATAAGTGAATGGTTTGTGCTGTTAAATTGCTGCTTTGTGATTGTTATGAGATGAGAGGATGTTAGGGACATGTGAGGAATGTAGGTGAGAGTGGTGGGATGAGGGGGATGTTAGGGTGATGGGACCAGTGTAGGTGAGTGATGGGATGAGGGGGATGTTAGGGAGATGGGAGCAGTGAAGGTGAGAGTGACTGGGTGAGGGGGATGTTAGGGAGATATGAGCAGTGTAGGCGAATGATGGGATGAGGGGAATGTTAGGGAGATGGGAGCAGTGTCGGTGAGTGATGGGATGAAGGGGATGTTAGGGAGATGGGAGCAGTATAGGTGAGAGTGATGGGTGAGGGGAATGTTAGTGTGATGGGAGCAGTGTAGATGAGAGTGATGGGATGAGGGGAATGTTAGGGGGTGGGAGCAGTGTAGGTGAGTGATGGGATGAGGGGGATGTTAGGGGATGGGAGCATTGTAGGTGAGAGTGATGGGATGAGGGGGATGTTAGGGAGATGGGAGCAGTGTAGGTGAGAGTGATGGGGTGAGGGGAATGTTAGGGAGATGGGAGCAGTGTAGGTCAGAGTGATGGGATGAGGGAAATGTTAAGGAGATGGGAGCAGTGTCGATGAGCGTGATGGGATGAGGGGGATGTTAGGGAGTTGGGAGCAGTGTAGGTAAGAGTGATGGGATGAAGGGGATGTTAGGGTAATGGTAACAGTGTACGTGAGTGACGGGATGACGGGGATGTTAGGGTGATGGGAGAAGAGTAGATGAGAGTTATGGGATGAGGGGGATGTTAGGGAGATGGGAGCAGTGTAGATGAGTGATCAGATGAGAGGGATATTAGGGAGATAGGAACAGTATAAGTGAGTGACGGGATGAGGGGGATGTTAGGATGATGGGAGATGTGTCGATGAGAGTGATGGGATGAGGGGGATGTTAGGGGGATGGGAGCAGTGTAGGTGAGTGATGGGATGAAGGGGATGTTAGGGTAATGGTAACAGTGTACGTGAGTGAGGGGATGAGGTGGATGTTAGGGTGATGGGAGAAGTGTAGATGAGAGTGATGGGATGAGGGGAATGTTAGGGTGATGGGAGCAGTGTAGGTGAGTGATGGGATGAGGGGGATGTTATTGAGATGGGAGCAGTGTAGGTGAGTGTGATGGGATGAGGGGAATGTTAAGGGGGATGGGAGCAGTGTAGGTAAGAGTGATGGGCTGAAGGGGATGTTAGGGTAATGGTAACAGTGTACCTGAGTGACAGGATGAGGGGGATGTTATGGTGATGGGAGAAGTGTAGATGAGTTATGGGATGAGGGGGATGTTAGGGTGATGGGAGAAGTGTAGATGAGAGTGATGGGATGAGGGGGATGTTAGGGTGATTGGAGCAGTGTAGGTGAGTGATGGGATGAGGGGGATGTTAGGGGGATGGGAGCAGTGTAGGTAAGAGTGATGGGATGAAGGGGATGTTAGGATAATGGTAACAGTGTACGTGAGTGATGGGATGAGGGGGATGTTAGGGTGATGGAAGAGTAGATGAAAGTTATGGGATGAGTGGGATGTGAGGGTGATGGGAGAAGTGTAGATGAGAGTGATGCGATGAGGGGGATGTTAGGGGGTGGGAGCAGTGTAGGTGAGTGATGGGATGAGGGGGATGTTAGGGTGATTGGAGCAGTGTAGGTGAGTGATGGGATGAGGGGGATGTTAGGGTGATTGGAGCAGTGTAGGTGAGTGATGGGATGAGGGGGATGTTAGGGAGATAGGAGCAGTGTAGCTGAGTGATGGGATGAGGGGGATGGGAGCAGTTTAGGTGAGTGATGGGATGAGGGGGATGGGAGCAGTGTAGATGAGTGATGGGATGAGGGGGATGTTAAGGGGATGGGAGCAGTGTAGATGAGTGATGGGATGAGGGGGATGGGAGCAGTTTAGGTGAGTGATGGGATACATGGAGTCATATGTAACACAGTCTGGAGAGCTGCAGAGTTGGCAAACTCCTTCACTGTCTGAGAAACACCCGGCAGAGATCAGGGAAAGTTTGGAGGACTTATGTTATGCCTTATGTTTCACTGGTTTCCCTCTCGGTGTGGAAATGTCTTATAACAATATATAGGATACAGGTCACTGGACACTTTCTATGGTCTGAAAGTGGGTTGTATTTTTGAATTGGGGCACAGAGAGGGCACAGAGAGAGCACAGAGAGTAGGGTGACCAGATTTACAAAAGTAAAAACCGGGGCACATTAAATACATTTTTATAAAACAAATCACATCACCAACTGCGCCTCTTCTCCTTTCTGTCTCTCTGCCCTGCTCTGCTCCCCTTCTCTCACACACACCCCATTCTCCCTCCCTCATATCCCTACATTCTCATTCCACCCTTCCCATTTTCTTTCTCCCATTCTCTGTCTCTCCCCCATTCTCTGTCTCTCCCCCATTCTCTGTGTCTCTCTCTCCCCCATTCTTTGTGTCTCTCTCCCCCATTCTCTGTCTCTCTCTCTCCTCCATTCTCTGTATCTCTCTCTCCCCCCATTCTCTGTGTCTCTCTCTCCCATTTTCTGTGTCTCTCGCTCTCCCATTCTCGGTCTCTCTCCTCCATTCTCTGTCTCTCCCCCCCATTCTCAGTCTCTCTCTGTCCCCCATTCTCTGTCTCTCTCTCTCCCCCCCATTATATGTGTGTCTCTCTCTCCCCAATTCTCTGTCTCCCTCTCCCCCATTCTCTGTCTCTCTTTGTCCCCTATTCTCTGTCTCTCTCTCCCCCCCATTCTCTGTGTATCTCTCTCTCCCCATTCTCTGTCTCTCTCTCTCCCCCCCCACTCTCTGTCTCTCTCTCCCATGCTGTCTCTGTGTCTCTCTCTCCTCATGTTGTGTCTGTCTCTCTCTCCCCCCATGCTGTGTCTCTCTCTCCCCATGCTGTCTCTCTCCCCATGGTGTCTCTGTGTCACTCTCTCCATGCTGTGTCTCTCCCTCTCTTCCTCCCCCTCATTGTGTGAGTTAGTGTGTGTGTCCCATTCTGGACCCTACCTGCATGGGGTAGCCATTTTGAGCCTTTGCAGCAGACACCGGAAGTTCTCACTGACACATCTGGGTCTCACTGCTGGGGCTCCGCAGCTCAGACCCGGCCACTGCTCTCCTCCCTGCATTATCTGCTCTCTGTTGCCCCCCACTGCTCTGATGGTCAAAACTGGGACAGCCACAAAAAAATGGACATTTTAAAGAATGTCGGGCAGCCGAGACAGGCATTAAAAAAAATGGGACTGTCCCGGCTAAACCGCGACATCTGGTCACCCTAACAGAGAGGGCACAGAGAGGACACCGAGAGAGGGCACAGCGTTCACACGTTATCATTGCAGCACGTGTATGTGGAAAAGCAATAAGAGCCAAATATGCTAAGCAGTGCTACATCATAAGGCACCTTCTGGCACATAAGACAATTAGTAATTTACCACTCACTTGAATTTATGGAATAAACTCTTGAAGTATTTGTTTGTTTTTGCTTTAACCATCAAGAATAATATCATTGTAGTCAGCACATGGTGTAAGATACACATTATTTTATAAAGTTCCCTATGTCAGAATGCAGATTATTACCCAGCAAAACCCTATAAATACACACATTGACAACCAGTACGTAACAAGTACATTTATTTGACTTATAAAGGTTTATATAGTAAATTCACTGTAAGAATGAAGCCAGAGACATGTTCAGTATAGATCTAGTTTGTAGGAAGAATAGAGCAAGTTGGTTGCAGTGACCTGGCTGAGTAGCCGGTCTGTCGGTCGTGGCTTTGATGTTTGCACTGTTCTGCGGTTTCGTTCCAGGAACACCAGATAAAAAAAGGTTATTCACCGACTTTGGTTTTTCAGTTAAGTGATTAAGTTTATCTCTGATCCATTACTTGGATGATAATATTTCCCACCTACTCTCCTTGCTTTATAGCAACATCAGAACCGACCAACATACAGTATTCTCACTGAGGATGCAGGTATGTTATTCTATTTACACTTACCCATCACTGACCCGGTATACAATGCTTTACAATGTAATATTGTATAGGGAATCGATGCTCCAGGGTGCACATATACACTGGTACTTTATATAGACTGCATGCGTAATATGAGAACATTAGGGTAACACATGGAGGGGGGAAACAAAGAGTTAAAGGCCAGTTGGGATAACATAATATAGCTCATAATAATTCGAATGATTATAAATATTAGTATTGTCACGGGAGACCAGGACAAATACCCGGGATCAATATCGCCAGACAGAAACACGAGAGTTTATAAAATTAATTTATTGGAAAAGTATATACACAAAAGTACAAATACCTAGACAACACACATGCTTATCTGGGGAAACTGGGGGGATACCTTGCATACCTAGTGGCAGGGACCTCCTAGCATACGTTTCCCCTGTTCTCTCTTCTTGCTGGACTGGTTTTCAGGCCTGAGACCAGCAATGGAGAGGACACTGCAGTTTCTCCCTGTCACAGCCACACCTCTGTAACTCTCTGCAGACTCTGTCTGCTAGGACAAGGGTGAGCAAACTTTTTATGCCGTGTCCCCTTTTCATCCATGAAATTTCTCGAGGCCCCCTGCTTGATGTAATCAAAATCACAAGGCATCAGCGCACATGAGCTGGTTCAGCCAATGAGGGTGAACCAGCTTTGTGACGCGTCCGCCACGCGTCTACAATCTCCTGCAGCCAAGTTCACAAATTGCTTGGGCTGCAGGCGTGCGTGCAGGCAGTATACTAGTATTGGATCACTGTTTATTGTATTGTTTGCTGGCATCTGTTAATATGTTTTTTTTCTGGGTCACAAAGGCAATCCATTTGAGGGGGCATTCATCCACCTCTTCGCTACATCCCTTCCCTCCCCCCCCTCCTTTTTTCCTTCTCCCATTTGCTTTCCCAGTGTCATCCACTCCTACCTACCAGTATTATGTATTATTTATTTATTCCCGTTTTAAATGCTGCCCAGGGATCAGGGATCCCCATAATCAAACGCAAGGGGGTTACTGTTGGATCTCCCCTGCTGGTCAATACTCCCAAGTGACCCCCCTGACCCAAAGAATAACCCTCAGCCCCCAAAACTCATCCTCCTCCCAAGCCCCTCAATTCTGCCATCTCTGCCTGACCTTCATCCCTCCGTTTAGCTGGGGAGCTGCGGGGGCGCTTCGTTGATCTCTTCCTGGTCCTGCTGGAGCTCCCTGGGGATAGGTGATCATGAGACAGGGGCGTGCTCCGGCTCCTCCAGATGTCACTGCGCTGGGGCGTGCTCCTCTCCTGGCCTCTTTGGAGCCATTTCTCTTCAGCCGCCATACCTCCGCAGCCCCCGCGCCCACCATGATGTTGACCGCCAGCTAGGGTGACCAGACTTTCAAAAGTAAAAACCGGGACACATCATAAAAAGTATTTATAACACAAATTACATCACTTAAAAATAAATATTATGATATTTGTCTAATAGCGTCCCCATTTATGCTGTATTATTTATCTCTCTCTCCCTACCACATCAGGACCTCTCCCCTCTTCCACAGTCTCCCTCTCCTCTTCCCCAGTCTCTCCCTCTCCCAGTGTTTCTCACTCCCTCCCCCCAGTGTGTCTCCCTCTCTTTCTCCCTCCACCTAGTGTTTCTCTCACTCCCCGCAGTGTCTCTCCCCGTGTCTCTCTCTCCATCACTCCCCCCCCCCATTCAGGGCCAGGTGCTGCCTACATGCCCAGTCCCTGGTTGGTGGGTAGCAATGTGCTGCCTACATGCCCAGGCCCTAATTGTTGTGTAGAAAGGTGCTGCCTACATGCCCAGGCCCTGATTGGTGGGTAGAACTGCAACATAACATTTGCAACATAACAAGGATACAAGGAAAGGTAACAGACCAAGTTGCAACAATCACATGCAAACATATAAACCCCTGATTCCTGGGGTGCTGGAACCAAACAAAGACATATACATACATATATACATAACATACAGTATATAAACCATATAGCATGATACAATGTACTGTATTACTGACAGGTGGGGTAATGGAAGGCTTAATCTTTATTAACAGCAACCATATTTACCCCGACCGTCACAAGCTACATGTAATAATGGATTATACATTGGTGTAATGAGATATTACACAGTGCTTGCTAACTCTTTGTTACAGGTTTCAGTCCCTGGCATTGTTTATCTTCCTCATATACAAAGTGGTGCCATCTATCTTTGTACAGGTAATGAGTTCTCAGAACCAGACCGTCCTCACCGAAGTCCTGATCCTGGGGTTTCAGACCCTTCACAGCTATCGCATTTTACTCTTTACTGTGTTCCTTGTTATTTATATGCTGACCGTTTTCGGGAACCTCCTGATTATTATGTTGGTGTGGTCCTGTAAGCTCCTGCATTCTCCCATGTACTTTTTCCTCTGCAATCTCTCACTGTCTGAAATCTTGTTCACCACAAACATTGCCCCTAACATGTTGCATGTGCTATTGAGAGACAGGGTCACTATGTCTGTCACTGGCTGCTTCATACAGTTCTACCTGTTTGGTTCTCTTGCTGCAACAGAGAGTTTCCTTCTTACTGTGATGTCTTATGACCGATTATTGGCCATTTGTAACCCACTACATTATGCCCTTGTTATGGACTCCCGTTTCTGCCTCCACCTGGCTCTTAGCTCCTGGGCCGGGGGTTTTCTGATCATATCAATTACTTTAGGCTTTCTATCCAGAGTACGTTTCTGTGGCCTTCACGTCATTGACCATTTTTTCTGTGACTTTGCTCCTATTTTGAAGCTCTCTTGCTCTGACACCTCCACTGTGGAGATAGTGGTGTCCTTGCTCTCCTCTGCAGCCACTCTGTTCCCATTCCTCTTCATAACAGTTACATATGGCTGTATCATCAAAGCCATCCTCAGGATCCCATCAGCCAAGGGGAAGGAGAAAGTCTTCTCCACCTGCAGCTCTCATCTGGGGGTTGTGTCCACATACTATGCAACTATGATCATGGTGTATGTTGTTCCTTACAATAGTCATTCATTGCTAGTTAACAAGGTTCTATCCCTGCTTTATACTGTGGTGACTCCATTGGTAAACCCCATCATATACACCCTGAGGAATAAGGAGATCAAGGGAGCGTTGAACTTGGTCTCAAGTAGAAAATGGGCAGCACTGAAGTTTCATGAATGGTGGAGGTAAGAAAGACACAAGGATTGTAAAGCTCCCGCTGAATTATTGTGCTGAACTGCCACTCTGTTCTCACATATGACATTGATATACATCAGAACTATTGCAATGCATTCAAACTACAGTAAAGGCATTTTACAATAACAGGATTAAATAAACTTGGCACAAACCAATAAGAACTGGAGATCAAAACATAAACACAAGATCTATATGGGATTTGTAAGGTACAGTGTTTAACAATCATACCATTTATTTTATTCCCTTCCAGAAAAGAAGAGATTTTTAATTCTTCTGGCCTTCAAGTAGACAAAACCTCAGAACCAAGAAGGCAAAAAATACTTTAAAATAAATAAGTGAATGGTTTGTGCTGTTAAATTGCTGCTTTGTGATTGTTATGAGATGAGAGGATGTTAGGGACATGTGAGGAATGTAGGTGAGAGTGGTGGGATGAGGGGGATGTTAGGGTGATGGGACCAGTGTAGGTGAGTGATGGGATGAGGGGGATGTTAGGGAGATGGGAGCAGTGAAGGTGAGAGTGACTGGGTGAGGGGGATGTTAGGGAGATATGAGCAGTGTAGACGAGTGATGGGATGAGGGGAATGTTAGGGAGATGGGAGCAGTGTCGGTGAGTGATGGGATGAAGGGGATGTTAGGGAGATGGGAGCAGTATAGGTGAGAGTGATGGGTGAGGGGAATGTTAGTGTGATGGGAGCAGTGTAGATGAGAGTGATGGGATGAGGGGAATGTTAGGGGGTGGGAGCAGTGTAGGTGAGTGATGGGATGAGGGGGATGTTAGGGGATGGGAGCATTGTAGGTGAGAGTGATGGGATGAGGGGGATGTTAGGGAGATGGGAGCAGTGTAGGTGAGAGTGATGGGGTGAGGGGAATGTTAGGGAGATGGGAGCAGTGTAGGTCAGAGTGATGGGATGAGGGAAATGTTAAGGAGATGGGAGCAGTGTCGATGAGCATGATGGGATGAGGGGGATGTTAGGGAGTTGGGAGCAGTGTAGGTAAGAGTGATGGGATGAAGGGGATGTTAGGGTAATGGTAACAGTGTACGTGAGTGACGGGATGACGGGGATGTTAGGGTGATGGGAGAAGAGTAGATGAGAGTTATGGGATGAGGGGGATGTTAGGGAGATGGGAGCAGTGTAGATGAGTGATCAGATGAGAGGGATATTAGGGAGATAGGAACAGTATAAGTGAGTGACGGGATGAGGGGGATGTTAGGATGATGGGAGATGTGTCGATGAGAGTGATGGGATGAGGGGGATGTTAGGGGGATGGGAGCAGTGTAGGTGAGTGATGGGATGAAGGGGATGTTAGGGTAATGGTAACAGTGTACGTGAGTGAGGGGATGAGGTGGATGTTAGGGTGATGGGAGAAGTGTAGATGAGAGTGATGGGATGAGGGGAATGTTAGGGTGATGGGAGCAGTGTAGGTGAGTGATGGGATGAGGGGGATGTTATTGAGATGGGAGCAGTGTAGGTGAGTGTGATGGGATGAGGGGAATGTTAAGGGGGATGGGAGCAGTGTAGGTAAGAGTGATGGGCTGAAGGGGATGTTAGGGTAATGGTAACAGTGTACCTGAGTGACAGGATGAGGGGGATGTTATGGTGATGGGAGAAGTGTAGATGAGAGTGATGGGATGAGGGGGATGTTAGGGTGATTGGAGCAGTGTAGGTGAGTGATGGGATGAGGGGGATGTTAGGGGGATGGAAGAGTAGATGAAAGTTATGGGATGAGTGGGATGTGAGGGTGATGGGAGAAGTGTAGATGAGAGTGATGCGATGAGGGGGATGTTAGGGTGATGGAAGAGTAGATGAAAGTTATGGGATGAGTGGGATGTGAGGGTGATGGGAGAAGTGTAGGTGAGTGATGGGATGAGGGGGATGTTAGGGTGATTGGAGCAGTGTAGGTGAGTGATGGGATGAGGGGGATGTTAGGGTGATTGGAGCAGTGTAGGTGAGTGATGGGATGAGGGGGATGTTAGGGTGATTGGAGCAGTGTAGGTGAGTGATGGGATGAGGGGGATGTTAGGGAGATGGGAGCAGTGTAGCTGAGTGATGGGATGAGGGGGATGGGAGCAGTGTAGATGAGTGATGGGATGAGGGGGATGTTAAGGGGATGGGAGCAGTGTAGATGAGTGATGGGATGAGGGGGATGGGAGCAGTTTAGGTGAGTGATGGGATGAGGGGGATGGGAGCAGTGTAGATGAGTGATGGGATTAGGGGGATGGGAGCAGTGTAGGTGAGTGATGGGATGAGGGGGATGGGAGCAGTGTAGGTGAGTGATGGGATGAAAGGGGATGTTAGTGAGATAGGTGCAGTGTAAGTGAGAGTGATGGTATAGGGGGGTGTTAGGGGAATGGGAGCACTGTAGGTGAGAATGATGGGATGAGGGGGATGTTAGGGGAATGTGAGCAGTGTAGGTGAGTGATGGAATTAGGGGGATGTTAGGGACATGAGGGCAGTGTTGGTGAGAAAAGGTCAAGCGCAGACATGGAAAGGGCTTGGGAATTAAAGGAACTTAGCTCTAATAAATCTAAAGAAAATGGATTTCTTTTGAACACTTTATTTTTTAAACATAAATTACGAGAATGGCCCCCAAAGCCTTGGTGACTAGGAGCCTCCAATGGTATTAATCCACCACTGCCTGCTCTCAGGTATATTGTTTCCCTAACGTGCTTTGAGTCCCATTTGGAGAAAACACCATATAAATAAAGTTATTATAATTAAAGTTATTTAGTGACTGCTGCTGTAAATGTGTCTTACCATTAGAGGGCAATCATTGCAAAGCTCAGGCCAGTGATGTAAGTGTTACTTTCACTTTCATTTTGACCGTGCACTTAAAGGTCAATATCCGGCTTTACTGTACATTGAGGAACAACATGGAAGCTACAATTCCCCTCTAGCCCAGGGGTTTGCAAAGTCTTCTTCTTGCACCCCCTGCCTGGTTTCCACCCATACTCGCGCCCCCCTCCCCCCCACCCTCTCATGGCTCTAGCGTCAGATGACGCTGAGGGGTCATGTAACATCACGTTGCCATGGCAACGCGACGTCACGTGACCCTACCGGTTTGCCATGACGACGCTTCGCTGGAAGGTAAGGTAAGGGAGTTTTACAGAGGCCTCACGCGATTCCTGGCATTTAATTTAAATGCCTTGGGGGAAGTGCAGGGGCCTCTGTAACGGCCTCGCCTCCCCCAGAAACCCAGCTATCTGACCAAGCTCCTCACCCCTACCACATGCAGCACTTATCACCTGAGATCTGACTCCAAAAGCCTGTTCATGGTCCCAAGGCTCAACAAAGTATCCGGCCGCTCCTCAATCTCTTACTATGCACCCCAAAACTGGAACAACCTACCGGAGACTCTCACAGCCACCACCAGTCTAAGTTCTTTCAAAACTAAGGCTGTCTCACATTTTAATCTGGTCTGTAACTGTTACATACGCCTATAATATATATATTTTCTTTAACTGTGCATGCAATGTCTTGTATATAATGTATACCCTGTTCACTTATGTAACTGTATTTGTAACCATGTATTATTTGTCTTAACTCTATGCCCAGGACATACTTGAAAACGAGACGTATCTCTCAATGTATTACTCCTGGTAACACATTTTATCAATAAATAAAATAAATAAATCTGCAGCACTGGAGGCTTTCTGTTTTCTTCTGTGCATCAGCGAGGTTCTTGTGGATCCATATAAGGATGGAATGATTCTTACTCGTGTAAATATATATATACAGTATACAGTATATAGTATATACCTACGCTGACTTTAGGAGCTTTTTTACTTTGTGAGATCTGTTTTTTAAAGTCCCCCTCTTACTGTGTTAGAGTAGCATCTGAAGAAAAACTGGTCTGAATCCTTATCACACAGGTGACCTGGAGTCAGTTGTAAAATATGTCAAAGAAAGGACTTTCAACATCTGGAACAAACCATTGTAAAGATATCAAGAATTACAGGACACTGTCACTGCCAGAGACATCTAGAAAATATTTGTTCCGCAAACCCCTAATTAATAAATGTTTTTGACAACTAATCACACTTTCGCTAACAAAACTGTGTGACCGATCTCAGGCAGTTTAGTGTCCTGAGCTCGTGGGGGGGAACACACTTAATAAAGCCCCACACTGCTCCTCAGTGTGTGCAGACAGCATGGGGGGTTGTATCTGTCACTCACTGCAGAACGTGCAATGTCACACCCCACAATGCATTGCTGCTGTGAATGCAAAACATTGTGAGGAGAGACTTTGAAAGACCAAGCTATAATATACAGCTACACCCCCCTATTCTACGGTGCAGTTTTGGGACCAGGTGTGCAGTCCCCACACAGGTTTAGGAATACACGAAACTGACTGGTGTCCACCATTACATATATTTTTTGCCAAGCCCAATGGAGACACTCACGAAACCCCTGCGGGTTCTCACACTCCCTGTTGGGAGTTACTGAAATAGATTGAGAAGTTTTCATGACAGAGGGCAGGCCTACATTTTATTCTGTATGTATCATTTGTTATAAGTAGTGTGGTCTGTCTGGGACCCATTACCTCTTCATTGATCACGTGCATTTTTTGTGCAATATTGCTGCACCTTCTTCCTTGTACTCGTCTTTACTTATCCAGAGTTTCTGGAAGGCGTCCAGTGAAGCGGTAAGTGAGCCTCCTACCCAAGATGCATACTATCTCCTATTTGTGCTTTTTGGGACAATCAGGTTAAAAGCCGAACCTGAGGGAAGCAGAGCGTCCAGTTCCTTCTACAACCTTTCAGCTAACCCTGGGAAAAGAAAAGATCCTCCACATAGCAGAACACTCCTGCATAACTCATTGCTTGAGCACTCACCAACCTTTCTAAGACTCTCAACGTGAATTCCCAGTTCATCGATACCTAGAAGGTTGGGCTGGAAAAGCAACTCAGGACATTGAAATCTCTCAGTGCCCATACTAATTCTCTTACCATCTCATAATCCTTAATCTCATGATGTTCGTCTAAATGGCTTCCATAATTTAGGGAGACATAGCAAGTGTTTTCCTTCAGATCTCCCAGATAATATTTTTCCAACAACTTGTAATATGCTCCTGAGAATGATCTCGGAGCTGGCCTAGATATTGGGTGAGTGTCGATCCTTCTATGTCTGACCAGTACAAGGCATGGGGCAGTATGTAACCCTCCTCAATGGGGCATATAAATGATGATTTATACCATCACCTAAGTCTAGTACTAACCAAGTGATATGCCACAGGAATACAGTGCCAGGACACTGCTGTGGGTCATATGCATTCTCGGGACACCAAAACCTTCAAATAGGAGCTGAGCCGCCAGCTCCCGGTTTGAAGCAGAGGCATTTGGAGAGTCCAGTAGGAGTAACGGCATCGAGGTGAGGTCAGCCCTTAAAGCTGCAGTTCAGTCTTTTTTATTTTTTTAATTTATTTTTTTACTTCAATAGTTTCATGTGGGCAATCTCTAATTACCTAAAGAACTGTATAGCTGCAGGTCAATTCGTTCTCCATGTATTGATAAGCGAAATTTGGTGATATAATTAGAGCTGGCATATGTTTTTATTTGCTTCTGTCAGTCAGTGGAAGCTCATGAATATTCATGAGCACTCCTGCACTGGCATGTGCTAGAGAGAGGGCAGGGCTGACAAAGGGGTGTGCCAGGGCTTGTGACAGGACATGAAGGGGCAGTGCCTTAGCAAATGGCTGTTAAAATAGAATACAAGAAAATTGGTCTTTCAAAGCTGTTTTTTTAAAAACGGAAAATGTTACAAGTATTTTTTCTTAATACAGAACTGATTTATTAAAAAAAACACACATGCAGGATATTGACTGAACTGCAGCTTTAAACGTTTGTACAGAATATGTTGCCACAAAAGTTCCACAGCATCCCAATCCACAACCACTCCATGGACTACAGGATGTCAGGAGAAAACGTCATTATCATGAGGGATATCATCCCCAGCATCGGACATGAATTCTGAGGGCAGCTCAGACCATGGCATGTCCATTCTGTTTGGTATTATACAATAAGGCCTGTACACAGATCTATCACCAAAGCTGATTTAACCATTGAGGAGTTATTCTTTGACTTTGTATCTCCATCACTGTTCTTTATAGAAGTTTTGTTCATGGGAAGATAGGATCCAGCTGTGGGAAGACAAAATGGTGGTTATGTATCAGCATGATTGTGAAATGTACTATTTGCTACAGTGGCGGCCGCCTTTAGCCTAAATCGGCTGTATCCGCGGCGCTCTGATAATCTCGGTCAGATGCGTTTTTTTTTTTGGTCCGGTGTGAATTGCGTTATTTTAGCGCTCGTGATATTAATATTTTATTCTCACTGTCTGCAATACTGCAATGCCATCTAAAAACTCAGGGGGGCGTTCGCGAGCTGTTGTCTTGGAAGTCTAATACCAGTTCAACCTACGTTAGAACACACTCTGCGTGTGCGCGCGCAGTAATTGTAAATTTGCATATTTACAGTATACATACATTTGCAGTGCTGTACTGTACTGTATGTCTAATTTGAAAATTGTTGAAACGCATAGGCGTGTACAGTACTGTAACAGTGTCATATTTCGGCATATACAGCGCTCTCCCCTCACTCGCCCCTGCACACACACAGGATAATTTACTGCACTGCAGGGTATTTCAACTTCTTATCTTATCTACAGTGCAGTACATCTCTCCCACACCATTCCTTTGAATGTGTGTCTTTCTGGTTTCAATCACATTCCTGCTTGACAGCAGATGATTACTGCGCATGCGCCTGTAACTTCACCCACCACTGCTTGCTTGAGTGAGTGACCAAAAAAAAAAAAATTTCTCCTCAATTTTTAATGTTTATTTTCTCTACAAGCCTGCAAAAACCATCTTGATATTACGATATTCAATCTATGCTGTAGCTTTTGACTGCGACCCTGTGCGTTTGACTGCACATGGTTGATTTGTGTGCTTTTTACGTACTGTATTTGGGAGTGTAGGGATCATATTATTATGATGAACTGCCTTTTGAAATTAAAGTATGTCATTATCTTTGAACTTCATGCAGCTGTACCCTGTAGCCCCCTCCCCCACGCATACACACGCAAGGCTCACTCAAGGATTTGAAACTCTTATCGACAGACACCTCTACAGTCATTCATTTTCTGAAGTTTGCCATTGTGTTCTTAATCCATCCCTAGCCGAGCATCACCTCACTTCCCTCACTGCGCCTGCGTGTAATCCTCTTTGAGATGGGAGCTAGCTGATTATTGCGCATGACTCACCCAACCCCCCCTCCAACCGTTTGAGGCTTTGTTTACGGTAACGCTTTGGATAAATCCCTTGTCGAATTTGATATGTAAATCTGATTTGCACAGCATTGTGAGAATTGAGAGTTAAAAAAACCATTAACTGATTCATGTTGTTTTGTCATTCATTCTTTTTCTTTGGTGTACTGTGGGTGTGTGTGTGTGTGTGGGGGGGGGGGGGGTTGTTGTCAATGATTATGATTATCAAGAATGTAAATAAATATTTATTTTATTTTATCAGGAGCTAAAAAAAACAAATATAAAAATAATCATGAATAATGCATAATGCAGTCTTTATTAAGTTCTTCTGTCAGATGGAAATTGAGGGCCGGTGGATAAACATGAATAATGCACATTGATAATAATATTAATTAATAATATATAATTTATAATATATATATATATAGTAATATAATTTTTTCCGTCTTTATCTTCTTCCTCATTCTGTGTACAGTACAGTAGTTCACTGAGAGAGGAGAGGTTTTGTTTACATCATGACTGCAGTTTAGATACTGTACACTTGACTGTACAAACAGTTCAAAGACTGTACACGACACCCCCCCCCCCTCTCTCCCAGTCCATCCCTTTTTCCTGAAAAGACAAGAAAACAAAAAATTAGTGCAGTTATGTGCGTACTGTATTATGGCATTGTGTGCTGCGTAGTACTGTTAAACTAGTCTATACTGGAACTACTGTATATTGTGACTACTGTTAAATAGTTTGGACCAGATGGCTGGTGCTGCTCTGTCTGGAAATAAATAAATTGAGCAGTTAGGTGCATACTGTACTGTATTATGGCATTGTTGACTGTATACTGTAGCTACTCCATATTGGACTACAGTACGCTGTTAGCACTGTCAATCAAGTCCATACTGGAACTACTGTGTACTCTGACTACTGTTAAATACTTTGTAACCAGGTGGCTGGTGCTGCTCTGTCTGGAAAGAAAGAAATTGAGCAGTTACTGTACTGTACAGTAGGTGCATACTGTATTATGGCATTGTGTACTGCATAGCTACTCCATATTGGACTACAGTATGCAGTTACCATAGAACTATCAAACTAGTCTATACTGGAACTACTGTATACTCTGACTACTAGGAAAGAAAAAATCTGTGCCATACTTACCTGTAAAGAAAAAGACAGTGTGAAAACAGCACTATAAATAGTGAAATAAATATTAAACCCAAGTCTAGGTGGAATTAGGCTGCCAGGTGAGTGCTGATTGCACAATCAGACACTTAGATGCAGTAAAATAAAAGAAAACCGGCGCTTTACAAGTTCAGTAGTATATAGAAAGTCCAAAACAATATCATTAAAGTCCCAACAAAGTCCTCTGTTGCAAAAACGATGGAAGAATTGCTGTGCACCTCCCACCATGCATGAAGAATTATGTGGAGAAAAAACAAACAAACAAAATTATGGTGCAGTACAGTATGTCAAACTAATATAACTGACAAAATGACCCAAAACACTAATGACAAAACAAAACAAGACAGACAAACTAGACAAACAATAGCAAGGCTAATAGTGATAAAAAGCTAATTTATTAAAACAACATAAATGAAGGGTTCCAGAAGACTAGAAAATCGCCAGGTCCAGATATTGTAAAATTGGGACCCTACTCACAAGATGTCAATTTGTAACAGGCAATGGAGATAAACGCCGTGCTGCTCATCCACTGCAGTGGTGACTGGAGCACCTACCTGTGATTCCCCTGCCTCGGATGGATGCCGCATCACTATGGGGCGGGACCTCCAGGCGGATGTCACGTAACTGGAAGGCGGGACTTCCTGGAACAGCGTTTTTTTCAACTTGAAGCCTGGATCAACTACACGTCTTCTTTCACCAACAGGCAGCTCTAAAAGAACTTCCCTACGCGTTTCATGCACCTGCGCGCACTTCCTCAGGGATTGTAATGACACTGATACTGAGTGGAATATATACACCCACACTGCAATCTTAATTGCTTAATTACACAATTGAAAATTAGGCACAGATGTTACCACAGTACTGACATCACAATAACATGCCTTGCTAAACAGACAACTACAATACAACACAAGACAATAAACCGTTAACAAAAAACACTTAATCTAATAATGAGACTATTCAAATATGGATAAAATACTAAGTAAAAACATTACTATACTATAAAAAAGCCTTCAATTCAAAGTCTATGTTCAGGCCTCTTGAAGAGAGTGTTTTCAGTTCATAGATCCAGTATGCTTCACGCATACTGGCCTGTTGAAGTCTGTTACCCCCTCTCCAATTGGCCTGAACAACCTCTATAGCTTGACATAACAAGCCTTTGGGATTCTGATTATGACACATGAGATAATGGTGAGACACACTATGAGTGACCAATCCCTTTTTGATGTTGTAAATGTGCTCATAAATTCTCCTTTGAAATGTTCTTCCTGTTCTGCCAATATACTGCAAGCCACACGGGCATTGAAGCAAGTATATAATAAATGTAGAATGGCAATTAATAAATGTCTTGATGGGATATGATTTTGATGTTACTTTTGATGTAAATGATTTAGCATTACAGCTAAAAGAACATGCAACACATCTCGCACAAGTGAAAAAGCCTTTCAAATTCCCTGCTTGTTTCTGTCTATGCTGATTGAATGGGCAGCTTGGAGCCAATTTAGATTTTAAATTATTGTCCTGAAAACCGGGCCTGTTTGCTGCCCTCGAGGAATGTTTTTACATTGTAAAGTATTTGTAAATACATGGTTTTGTACTTACTCCACCAATAAAAGAAAATGTTGATTTGTTTTAAAATTTTCCATTGTCTCCTTTGATACTGTAACAAAATACAGTGTTTATAGAATGTACACTACTGTCCAGGCATACTGTACTGTATACTGTAGGCATGCTCAGTACTGCACATCACACGAGTATTAAAAAAAATACAAGACACATACTGTACTGTACAGTATGTACTGGTATAGAAGACACAAATTGTATGTACTGTAATCCATATACAGTAGAATAAATGCATACTTTTTATTTTTTGGGGTTTATTATACAGTATATATAAAAAAAAGTATTGTATACTGTACAGTCGGAAAACATCAGCATACTGTTTCAGGTATTCTATCCTAATCAATAACAACGGCCACTAAACTGTAGACTCCGGTACGTGGTTTTTTAAATCCGATTCAGCAATGTGCAGGCATTGTTACACAAAGCGATATTATCCATTGGAAAAACAAAAATAAAAGCTTTACTGTAATGGTCAGCCCCCTAAAGAAGTTCCCAGTCAGTCCCACCAATAATTTTCTCGGGGGGCATCTCCTGTTCACATGCGCATGCGCCTACCGTGCATACAGTACATGCAGGATATTGCTTGAACTGCAGCTTTAATACAATCAATACAGTATAAATAAATATAAAATTCTACCAATTGTGTACGCACAACATCCTTCCTTTTATGCCATGTGTATGTGCTCGATAAAGAAACACCTACTAAAATATTGATTTCATAGAAGGATTTCATTGAGTGTAGTGCGTTCAGCTCTAAGTGCCAGTGTTAGATATTTTTCATTGGCTATATTACATTGACCTTTTGGGGACTTGTTGACAATACAAAAGCATCAGTTACTGTACCAATAATTAGATATAAAATGCCCTATTTCTAGGGTTGCTAGGTGGCTTTCCCCAAAATACTGGACACAATGGTGAAAAGAGCAATGCGTTCGAGGCATACACACATGCGCACACACACTCTTTCTCTCCATGCTGTTTTCTCCTCTCCTTGGCCCCATCTCCAGGCTCATGACACCAACACCTAATTGGCTGCACCATCCAGAAGCAGCCAATCAGGATGGAGGAAACTGTCCAGCCCCCTAGCAACTGCCCTGCTCTCTCCCTGCTCGGATTCCGCGGCCCCCCAAGCCCATCGGGTCCCTATGTTCAGAGAGGTAATACCGAACAAATACTGTCAATGTACAGAGAGGTAACACATACTGTCAATGTCCACAGACGCCATCATCAGAGTGTGTTTAAATGACTTACTGGTTTCAAATATATATGCTTCATCAATTAAACAAATGAACCCTCCTACATATTGCAAAGTATATAAAATACATGTTAAACAGAAAGAATTCAAAAGTACAGACGTGTTAAACAAAGGAGACGTTTTCATATTGATCATACAAACCCCACCCCCTCACTATAAACACATTTCCTAATTAACCCATGGTCAGACATTGCGTGTATCTGGGTTATCCAGTATACTTCTCTCCTGACTAAATGGTTAACTAAATCATTCCCTCTGTTTATATTAAATCTCTCAATGCCAATGAATCTCAATCCTGTGGGTTAACTATGGGGACACTCTTTAAAATGTGTTGCCACTGCATTATCATCCTAACTTTGCAATCTACATATGATTTTACACAGGGGCCAGTAAGCAAGTAAATTACACAAGAAGTTGTACAATTAATAACATCTTTTATAACACTTTTTTTAAATTGAAACATATAAAATAATCTGTTGTAGTATATATGGACACTGTAGACACAATGTCCACATCTAAAACAGCCCTCTGGAGAATTATTTACTAGACATGGGCGAACTCAGCCAAATCCCTTTCCCGTGGTTTTTAGACCAAACACTACTGATTATACTGTAATGTGCACATTGTCTAATCTCTTCCTTTCCATCCCTGCTTCATATCTTCCCCTCCACCCTTTCTCTTCCTTTCCATCCCCGCTTTATCTCTTACCCTCTGCCTTTCTCTTTCTGTCCATCACTGCTCCATCTCTTCCCCTCCGCCCTTTCTCTTCCTTTCCATCCCTGCTCCATCTCTTCCCCTACACCCTTTCTCTTCCTTTCCATCCCTGCTCCATTTCTTCCCCTCCACCCTTTCTCTTCCTTTCCATCCCTGCTCCATTTCTTCCCCTCAACCCTTTCTCTTCCTTTCCATCCCTGCTCCATTTCTTCCTCTCCGCCATTTCTCTCCAGCTCTTCCCCTCCACCCTTTCCTCCCTGCTCCATCTCTTCCCCTCCGCCCTATCTCTTCCTTTCCATCCTTGTTCATTTCTTCCACTCAGCCGTTTCTCTTCCTTTCCATCTCCGCTCCATCTCTTCCTTTCCATCACTGCTCCATCTCATCCCCTCCGCAATTTCTCTTCCTTTCCTCCCTGCTCCATCTCTTCACCTCCACCCTTTCTTTTCCTTTCCTTCCTGCTCCATCTCTTCCCCTCTACCCTTTCTCTTCCTTTCCTCCCTGCTCCATCTCTTCCCCGCCACTATTTCTCTTCCTTTCCATCCCTGCTCCATCTCTTCCACTCGGCCCTTTCTCTTCCTTTCCATCCCTGCTCCATCTCTTCCCCTCCGCCCTTTCTATTCCTTTCTATCCCTGCTCCATCTCGTCCCCTCTGCCCTCTTTCTTCCTTTCCATCCCCGCTCAATCTCTTCCCCTCCGCCCTCTCTTCCTTTCCATCCCCGCTCAATCTCTTCCCCTCTTCCCTTTCTTTTCCTTTCCTCCCTGCTCCATCTTTCCCCGCCAGCCTTTCTCTTCCTTTCCATCCCCGCTCCATCTCTTCCCATCTGCCCTTTGTCTTCCTTTTCACTTTTCATCCCTGCTCCATCTCTCCCCCCCTTTCTCTTCCTTTTCATCCCTGCTCCATCTCTTCCTCTCCGCCTTTCTCTTCCTTTACATCCCTGCTCCATCTCTTCCCCTCTGCCCTTTCTCTTCCTTTCCATCCCTGCTCCATCTCTTCCACTCCGCCCTTTCTCTTCCTTTCCATCCCTGCTCCATCTCTTCCACTCCGCCCTTTCTTTTCCTTTCCATCCCTGCTCCATCTCTTCCCCTCCGCCCTTTCTCTCCATCCCTTCCCCTCCACCCTTTCTCTTCGGGCCCAAATCGATGGAATCTCCATAGGGTTGTATTGAGCCCCAACGGCGACCTATGGAGAAACTGCAAAATGGAGCCTGCAAAGGCGGGAAACTGGAACAAAGGGCTATAATCACTCCTTAACTATTAACCCTTTCCCTCCTGCATCAATCACAGTGTATGTGTTCGTGCAGACACTGGAATGGGAACAATACACATTTACAGGGGAATATACATTTGGATACTGAAGCAGGGTAAAAACACGATACTGGACCGCAGTCCAGTTAACCCCTTGCTTCCCACGTGAGAGCAGGGGGTGGCCAAATAGGGTGTAATCCCTTTAATACTGGGCCAACCCCCTCTCCCATGACACCTCCCCTGCTCAATGGGTGCCTTGTGACCCAGCTTCCCACCCTGGCACTTGTACACCACTGGCATCCTTGAAGCACTTGATAAGTCCTGAGGGGTTGGCCTGGCAAAAGTGCCCTCCGGCATTGTCCAGTACATTGTCCTGGCCACATTGGATTGTGAAGTCCAGATCCTGCAGAGCAGGGCTCCAACGTGGCTGCCGGGCATTCTCCTTTGCCACCCTCTGCCTCCCACCCACTGCCTGGTGACCCAAGACCACCGTGAAGGGGCACCTCTGCAGACCAGGCTGCATGTTGCCCAGAGACTAGCATGTCTCGGTACCAGCGAGTGACCAGCTACCAAGCACATACCATCGCTTCTCCGTCAACCAAGTCTGGGAAAGAGCTATGTCACTATCCTGTAGGGACCCTACCTGCCCTGGCCCTGTGCCCACCTGTAGCTGCTCCGCTATACCTTTGCTTCTCCTCCCTGGCTCTAGGGCAGTCCCCACCCCGAGTGACATCACTTCTGGATGCCAGAAACCACCTTGGATGCTTGGATGCTGACTACCACCCTCTCCTGTGCCTCCTGGGACAAGGCAATTCCCCAGTACCCTGTACTGGGGTTCCTGGTACCCAGATGCTTTGCTCCTGCCCTCTCAAAACTGAAGTCCAGGAAATAAGCACCTGCTACCACCACTGCTACTACGGCCAGCATCACTCCTCTCCCCTCCAATTTTCTGCCCTTCCTCCCTGCACCTACCCTTGGCTGCCCTGGTGACAGAACCCTCTGCTGTACCCACTAGCCCTGGCAACTGCTCCTGGCTGCCTACCTACCCACAGCCCTACCTCTGGAAACCCTGGGGAATCTGTCATGGGGGTCGCTCCTAGCAAGTCAGAACAAGGGACCTCCAGCCTTCCTAGCTTCTACCAGCAGCCTGACACCCCACTGACCTCCTATCTCCCCTTGCTCCACAGTGCCCCCCTGCCTAGCCTCCCCTAGGCTCAGCACCTCAGCCCCTGCTGATGACTCCTGCTGCCAGCTCCCTGCAGCCCACCTCCACTCTGCTCCCCCCTAGGCAATCCTAACACAGACACAGGGACAACCTGAGAGCACCTACCTCCCTGACCTTGTCTCCCCCTTACCAGGGATGAGCTCAGGGGCATCTCTTCAGATGCAACCGCCTTAGCTCTTGGCTGGCAGGTATCCATGGGGTGGCACAAGCTTGCCACTGCCCATGATACCTCCAGCCCACATCTAAACTGCAACAGGGGGTTGCTGGTCTGAGAGACCACCTGAGGCTCCGCCAGGGTAATGGGGAATTCTAGCTGCCATACGTGCTGCTTTCCCTCCCCGGCTACCACTAGCCCTTCTTCTCCTACTGAGACCTTGTGCTGGCTACCTATCTGCAGCCTTCCCTCACTCTGCTTCTCCCTAGTTAGTCCTAACCTCGATACTAAGGACACCTGACCAAGGCCATCTCCCTGACACTGCCTCCTCATTACCGGAGAGGAGCCCAGGGGCACTGGTGCAGAAGCACCTGCCTTGGCTCCTGGTTGGCAGGTAATCTGAGGGTTGTGTAACTGTGCCACTGCCCCTGATACCTCCAGCCCATAGCCAGGTGACAATAGTGGGGCTCTAAACCGAGAGACCCCCTGATGCTCTGCCAGGGTAATGGGAAATCTAGCTGGCTCACTTATTGCCTTCCCTCCCCGGTTCTCACTGGCCCACTCAAACGTCTCCCAGGCAATCCTACCCTAGAGCTGGGTGCTAACGGGGCTAGCCCCTCTCCCTGAAGCTGTGCCCCAATTACCGGAGTAGAACTCAGGGTTGCTGGTGCAGATGCACCCGCCTTAGCTCCTGGCTGGTAGGTAACCCTGGGGTGGTCTAACTTTGACACAACCCCTGTAACCTCCAGCCCATAGCAAGGCTGCAACCGTGGGGCTCGTAACTGAGAGTCCCCTTGATGCTCCACCAGGGTTATGGGAAAGCCTAGCTGCCCTACAAGCTGCCCTTCCCTCCCCTCCTCTGGTAACCCTATCTCCTGCCACCCACCGGTCACTCCTACAGGGGAATAACAGGGTACTGTCATGGGAAAAAATAAGTCAGGGTCAGTCTGCGACTGGGTCTGGCTTACCTCGCTGGTCCCCGCAGAGACCGCCGCTCTCGTAGGTCCCGATTGCAGGGGGACTGGAGTGGCTTCCGCCGGCGTCATCTTGGCCGGGAAGCAACGGGCAACTGCCGCAACAGCTCCCGGGTTCGGCACAGGGAAAACGGTGCAGGACATGGGTCCCAGGTCCTCGTGGAGAAACTCGGCTCCATTCAAACAAGGTGAACCACCCTCCTCCAGCAACCGCAACCCCTGTCCCTCCCCCCACTCAGAAAGGGCTCCGGCACTTTGCCGGAATTGCAGCTCTTCCGCCGCTGCCGCTACAGGTGAGCTCCGGGTGACTGCTGCAACAGCACCCGGCTTCAGCACACGGTCGCCGGCGTAGATCATGGGGCTCCGGTCATCGCTGAGGATCGTTGACTCCACCAAACAATGTAAAACACCCACCTCCCGCACACCCCAACCCACCCCCAAATCAAATCTGCTCCGGCATCATGCCGGAATCGCGGCTTTTGCTCCGCTGCCGCCGCCTGCATCCCGCGTCCTGGGAGCTCTTCCACTGGCCAGACCATATCAGGTCGTGCCAGGGGTACCACAGTATCTTGCTGTAGCAAGCCGACCGCATGCCGCGCATCACTGCTGAGGGCCGGAAAATATGTGCTCCGGTCTCCGCTCCGCTTTTCTCCATCGGGATCAGATGGATGGCTGACGCTCTCCGCTGCAGCTGCCGATGCAGCCTGGCCAGCTTCTCCAGGGGACGTACCACGAAGGGTTGTCGCCCCGGCTGGGCGGGAGCCATTGGAGGATGCCGCTAAATGGGTCACCTTTTCCACAGCTCGTGAGCGCTGGCCCTGAGAGGCTTCTTCGGCCGACCACGCACGGTCCGGGCATTGGGCTTTGATGTGGCCCGCTTTGTTGCAATGGTAACACCACCGCTTCTGCCGGCACTCCTCCGCTGCTGGTGGATCACCCCCCGCAAGAGGCTGCAAGGTCGAAGACGGAGTTGTTGGAGTGCCGGGCTCGTTCTGGAGCTTCTCCGCCGTCGGTGGACTACCTCCCGCACGAGGCTGCTGAGTCCAGAGCGGAGTTGCTTGAGTGCCGGGCTCAGAGAGGGGTAAGCGGGTCGGGACATCGCCAGCTTCTGGAGCTCTTCTGCTCCACCTGGGACCACATCCCTCCCCACGCAGACATCAGTGATAGCTCTTCCAGGGAAAATGGACTGGCTGCCGCAATGGCCGATACCTCTCCTGCTGCAAGATTCTCGTGGTCTCCGAGATCACCCGCTCCCTCCGCAAGTCTCTGCCGTCCCGGATCTGGGTCCAATCCCTGCTCTCCGGGCGGTGTGGTGGTTACAGCGGCTGCAGCTGTGTTTCTTTGCTCAGCCTGCCGGGTTTCGTGCTCACCGATCGCAGACTCTCTCTCAGCTCTACCGGCTGCAGGTTCCCTCTCGGACTTGATACATTCCTCCGGTCTCGGTGCCCGGCTCCAGTCACACAGATGGCCGGCACTTGTGTTCTGGATGCAATGCTTCTCACAAGTAGGGGAACAGTGAGGTGGTGCCATATCTTGTGTTATATGTTGTACATTGTGTGTCCAAAATCTTTAGCCTAAGGAACTCGCAATTCACCCGAGTTCCAACTGTATTACAGAGTCCCGCAGTAAACTGTAATACAGGTTCAATTCTATCCCGCCGCTGCCACCAGTTTATTTCAAGCCTGTCACGGTAACTTGTGATAGGAATAATATACACCAAAATCTCTGGGTTGAATTGAACATGACTTAGATATAATAAATATGGTGTATTCCTTAAAGAAGGTGAACACACAAGATATACAAATAACAGACAAGAAATAGCACTTACTTAAAGGTTGAACAATGAAGCCATCAGGTTACAGGCTTGGCCATTCATTCAGCAATTCAGGTTCAGATGAGGACATCACGAAAAGACACGAAAGACACTGAGTATAGAGCTTATACTCGTTTATATGGAGTTCCACTCCTATACTCTGCGATTGAGTGCAAGTCATTGGAGAACAATTATCTGCACCCAATCCCTCCTTGCCACCTCACCTGAGGGGCACAGTATTACTTGCCCACTGGGCGGATATTATTCTAATCAGGGGCTTATTTCCCTAGCCCCCCTCCCACAAGACTGGTGTCTTCAAGTCTGGTTTGGACAGGAAAGCCTTTGTCCCAAGGTGTGAAACACAACACTTATCATAAAGTACCCATGTCCTGCCTTCCTTTGTGATAGCATACACAAGCAGGGTGGGGGAGCCTTTGATCAGGGGTTTATTGTAGACCACTTGTCTCCCCCCCTGAGCATTAACATAACATATGGGCTATGAGTTTTTATACCAGACCCAAAATACAATTCATTCTTTAATATCTTCACATATTAAAATAATGCGTTCTGTGTGTCTGAGCGGGCTGAAATTTGCCAGGTCCTCATGCTGGAAGACCTTTGCAATAGTGGCCAAGTTTCAGCCTTCCACGACCCACAGAACCGGAGATACAAAAAACAAGTTAAAATCCCCTATTAACTTTAATGCAGGATTCTCTGCTACAGCTAAAAGAAATCTCTGCTTTTCACTCTCCCATTGAAATCAATGGGCTCCGCCACTATAGGCTTTCAATGGAGCAACTCCGCCATTGAAGTCAATGGTAAAATTATAATTTACACATTTGCCCATACTCCGTCTGGTTGATCGGAGAGGGCTGGAAATGGCCATGCAGTCATGCCAGAACAGTGACCACATGCAACCAAAATCACAGCCCTCTGGTCCTCACAGAAACGGAGGTATGGGCTTACCCATTTTACACTTTCGGACTTAGCCGTTTTAAAGCCACGCGGCTTTCCTCCATTAGAATTAATATGGCCGGCGCCACCATAGGAAATGCATGGGGCCAGCGCCGCCGTAGGATTCCATGGGACCTCCGCTCCGCCATTAGAGTTAATGGCGTGACCGTCATGGCGAGCACGACCCTTTACGGGGGTCCCTCATTCCCGGACCCGGTGGTGGTTGAGTGTGAGTGTTCCTAGGGTATAGGGGCAAAAAGAATTTTATTTCTGGGTGACCTAGAACCTAAGTTTCCCACGCCAATTGTATTTGAACTTGACCGGGGAGTGATCAAAGCTCTTTTTCAGACATTGTGTCCGCTTCTGCGGTCTGCGGTTTGGATGGCTGCCAACCCGTTCCTGGAGGTCGGCGTCGAGGAATCCCCATTGAAATGAATGGCTCCATTGACTTACAATGGGGAAACGCCACTCCTCTCAGGCGCCATCTGCAGGTCTTCTACGGAAACGGGCCCAAATCGCCGGAATCTCCATAGGGTTGTATTGAGCCCCAACGGCGACCTATGGAGAAACTGCAAAATGGAGCCTGCAAAGGCGGGAAACTGAAACAAAGGGCTATAATCACTCCTTAACTATTAACCCTTTCCCTCCCGCATCAATCCCAGTGTATGTATTGGTGCAGACACTGGAATGGGAACAATACACATTTACAGGGGAATATATATTTGGATACTGAGCAGGGTAAAAACACCTTACTGGACCGCAGTCCATTTAACCCCTTGCTACCCACGTGAGAGCAAGGGGTGGCCAAATGGGGTGTAACCCCTGTAATATCGGGACAACCCCCTCTCCCATGACACTACATCAGCTGGCCGCAATGTTGATCTGCAGCCCGTCGTGCGCATGCGTGGTGACGTAATGACGCTCCCTGATGCATTTCGTCACATAACTGCGACTTTCTCAAAGGGTTGCTAGTTGGTTGTGTGCTGACTGTACAGTATATTTAAGTCCACAGAGTTGCTAGTTCCTGCCATATGATTGGTTAAAAATCGTGACTTGTTACCCTATCAGCTCTTCAAACAGGTGCTGGATGGGCTAATACTAGCAATTAATCTGGGACTAGAACACATGAGACTAATTGCCAACGAAACTAAACAAATGAATGAATTACAAATGGATCGGGTATAACAACAATAAAAAATATATAGACATAACTAACTAGTATTAAGGAAGGGAAACAAAACAATGAATACTAAAAGTGACCACCATTACATTGGTCACCATAGAGCAATGCATAACCTGTAAACATCTGGTTACCCAAACTCAGTTCAGCTCACATAGTAGGGACACCATCCATCATGTTAAGAGTCATATTAACTGTGTCAGTTCCTTTATAGTCTACTTCAGTGGTTCCCAAACTTTTTCGGTTCAAGGCTCCCCAAAGCAATCAGAATTTTTTCAAGGCTCCCCAAGGCGATCAGATTTTTTCCGCGGCGCCGAAAGTAAAAACAAAGGTGTATATACATACCTAACAGTTGCAGTGCGCAGTTGGTGTCTCTCTCAGACACTCACACACTCTCACTCTCTCACTCTCTCTCTGACCTCACTCTCTCTCTCAGACCTCACTCTCTCTCTCAGAACTCACTCTCTCTCTCTCTCAGACCTCACTTTCTCTCTCTCTCTCTCTCTATCTCTCTCTCAGACCTCACTCTCTCTCTCTCTCTCTCTCTCTCTCTCTCTCTCTCAGACCTCACTCTCTCTCTCTCAGACCTCTCTCTCAGACCTCTCACTCAGACCTCTCTCTCAGACCTCTCTCTCAGAGCTCTCTCTCAGACCTCTCTCTCTTTCTCTCAGACCCCTCTCTCAGACCTCTCTCTCAGACCTCTCTCTCAGACCTCTCCCTCAGACAAAACGAAAAGAAAAACAGCGCAAAAAGACCTCATAGTGTAGTATATTAAAAGATATTATTTTATAACAAAGGTGAGTATTGCACGTGCATCAAGATAAAAAATACACAGCATGACATGTTAGGGACATGTTACCACTCGGCGAGACAGCAACACAGGAACACGGTGTGCAGGCTTGGGTTTCCTTCCTCTGGTAGCAGGGACCCAGGATCGAAGAGACCAGCTCGAAATCGAAATCCCTTCCCTCACACTGGGGATGCCACTGCCGTCGTTACAGAGGAGGTGATTCTCCTAGCCGGTTCCGGGTTAAACCACGTGTGCATATGACGTCATCAATTGGCGTCTCTCTACTGTCCGCGTCGTGCCGCGCTGGATAGTGAAACAAACCAGCGAGTGTCCCAAACACAGTCCAAAACTGCTCAATAGGGAAATGCCTCAATGGGTAAAGAAGATAAAGGGCGAGTGGTAACATGTCCCTAACATGTCATGCTGTGTATTTTTTATCTTGATGCACGTGCAATACTCACCTTTGTTATAAAATAATATCTTTTAATATACTACACTATGAGGTCTTTTTGTGCTGTTTTTCTTTTCGTTTTGTACTAGTTTGGAGTGCTGAGCCATCCCACAAGAACAGCGGCATAAACCTCATCCTAATCAGGTTGTTTTATTTCCCATAAGTGTTACTTTATCACAAATCACTATTAATACAATCTATGAGCGCAGACTACACTTTTGTATCACTCTCTCTCAGACCTCTCTCTCAGACCTCTCTCTCTCTCTCTGTCTCAGACCTCTCTCTCAGACCTCTCTCTCTCAGACCACTATCTCTCTCTCTCTTTCTCTCTCTCAGACCTCTCTCTCTCTCTCAGACCTATCTCTCTCAGACCTCTCTCTCAGACCTCTTTCTCTCTCAGACCTCTTTCTCTCTCAGACCTCTTTCTCTCTCAGACCTCTCTCTCAGACCTCTCTATCTCAGACCTCTCTCTCAGACCTGTCTCTCAGACCTCTCTCTCTCAGACCTCTCTCTCTCTCAGACCTCTCTCTCTCTCAGACCTCTCTCTCTCTCAGACCTCTCTCTCTCTCTCTCTCTCTCAGTTGTCTCTCTCTCTCTCAGACCTCTCTCTCTCTCTCTCTCTCTCTCTCTCTCTCTCTCAGACCCCTCTCTCTCAGACCTCTCTCTCAGACCTCTCTCCTCTCAGACCTCTCTCTCTCTCAGACCTCTCTCTCAGCCCTCTCTCTCTCTCTCTCTCTCAGCCCTCTCTCTCTCTCTCTCTCTCTCTCTCAGCCCTCTCTCTCTCAGACCTCTCTCTCTCTCTCTCTCTCTCTCTCTCTCTCTATCTCTCTCTCTCTCTCTCTCTCTCTCAGACCTCTCTCTCTCTCAGACCTCACTCTCTCTCTCAGACCTCACTCTCTCTCTCAGACCTCACTCTCTCTCTCAGACCTCAATCTCTCTCTCAGACCTAACTCTCTCTCTCAGACCTCTCTCTCTCTCTCTCTCTCTCTCTCTCTCAGACCTCACTCTCTCTCTCTCAGACC